>NC_090275.1:26352500-26652500 GCF_040414725.1 Anabrus simplex | reverse complement strand
TACATAAGGTTCAGCAAAGGGGCAGAAAACCCCAATCATGCCCAGGAGCACTTGCTCCGAATTACACAGTAATACCTCCTAGAGGCACGCAGAAACAAATTGCAAAAGAGCGATCCGCTCTCAAAGTTTTAAGCCTATCACAAGGCCACACCTAACTCTACTTTCAAGCTGCCCTCTAAGGACGTAAGCACAGGGGTAAAATACCCAACCTACTGAGGTCTATTAAGCGATAAAAGGATAATTATATGACCTCTAAAATAACAATTTGAGAGGAGGCGATCTGCACTCCTAATGTATTTGTTTCAAAACCTAATTTGGCTCTAGGCCACTGATGCAAGGGCTAATCCCATACTAAAGAGGTGACTTTAGAAAGAAACAAATTTACATAATGTTAAGGAAGAATAGGTTGAGAAAATAAGTTCACCTCAAAACAATATGAGTGGGATCTCGAGAGGGTTAAGCACTCTCTATCCCAATATGTAGTTTAAAAGATAGAATAGATACAAGTTTCTTTACATTTTAAGGAAGGTTACATAATGGAAAAACTTCGGACCCGCCCCGAGAGTTAAACTGCTGAGCAAGCAAGAAAAGAAGTAATTAATCGGCCATTACCTGGTTGTTGACTGCCGCCGAAGAAAGAGGCGCTTCCCGCCCCCTGCTATGTACTTTACACACGAAAAGATGGAACAGAAGTGGCGCCGAGACCCTAAAATCAGCAGTTTATATACTCTCGCGGAAAGTTCGAGGCGTTTTAGGAAGGAAAACACCCACCCACAATCTTTTATTGGTGGTTAAAGAAAACCCCTACACAAGATGAAGAAGAAACACATCATTGGTGGAAAATTAATTTAAGAAATTCGGGATTGGCTAAATTCAAAACAAGGGGAAAGAAAGGGTTAATATTGCCAACTTAAACAATGACTGAAGGAAATTTAGCAAAGAACAAACTTTTGAAATTAAATTTCCTCCAAAAAAAACAGTTCTTTCACTCCGCACTAGGGTGCACTATTGTTGATCTTCAGTAGTGTCCTCTAGAAGAGAAAGTTCACACTTCTTACTACAAGCAAAACAAAAATACGTCGAAAATGACACAGTTCAAAAACTCCAAAATTTCCAGGTAGTGACATCTTCTGAGAAAGTAGAAAATTAATACCGTAGATAAAGTTCAGACTTCCTCCAGCAGAGGAGTTTCAACTGGCGCAAATTTTAAATAAGCGGCGTGGAGGTGTACCGCCCGGTACAGTTATTATTATTACAGTTTACTTATTCGAATTTTATGGCTCTGTTATGTTAAACTCATTTTCACATGATAGTCAGAAATTATGTCACTGTATTATGTCTTTTGGTATGGGCTAGAGCAATTTTGTTACTTTCATTGATTAGCTTTGACAATATGAAAGTGACTGAGGTATGAGCGATGTTTGTAATGCCATTCCTTATGCAGCCAGACCCTGCTATGAATGGTGTGAACATGTTTCTCATAGGGTCGGTTGGTGCGTGGATTTCAGCGGGCTTGGTAACAATTTCTGGCTCAGTATGGAAAGTAACGGGAAACTACCTCACTCCTCGTTTCCCCAGTACACACGCCTCTTTAGTGATGCTTAGGCAATCTATGACAGCTAATGGTGGAGCTTCTGAGGATCCACCCAACCTTTGGGCGGAGGACTGAACATACATACATACATACATACATACAGTCAGAAATCTGTACACAGTCTTCTAATTTCTCCAGCTGACTATGTTGCATTTATTAGCCTCATACAGGGTTGCCAGGTTATACCTTTTCCCCCGTATTCTTATGTTTTTTACTGTTAACTTAGCCTTACGTTTTTTATTTCCCCGTACAGCACTTTCTTCCTTTTTAAATTAATATTTAGCGCTGGCTTATAATAGAAACCATAACAATTCTTCCTGTTAATACGATAAAAATACACATTGTTTTTATTATCATCTTCGTTATTTTTTCCTCAGTTATGCAAGTTTGGGTTGCAGCAATAAATTGATGTGTATATTCGCAGATCCAGAAACAGCTGTAAAACCTTCCTGTGGCAAAACGAAGGCAGAAATGTTAGTGGAAAAATATTAGCATCTAAATGTATCAGTGATTTTGTTAATATCCTGAAATTTTCACACCAGGCAAATGCTGGGGCTGTACCTTAATTAAGGCCACGGCCGCTTCCTTCCAACTCCTAGGCCTTTCCTCTCCCATCGTCGCCATAAGACCTATCTGTGTCGGTGCGACGTAAAGCCCCTAGCAAAAAATATCCTGAAATCCCCTGAAAGTATCAAGTGGAGTGATGTTGGGAAGAGGTGCTCACCCGAACACAAAAAATCAGAGCTTCAAATTGTAATAAATTTCGGCTAGCCCTGCGAAGAATTTTTTAACTCACTAAGGAATAACAGTTGATTGCTAGATTTTTATTTAGCGTATTGCTTGTTGGATACATTCTGATAAACATAATTACATTCATCACTATACTATAAACGAACATCCAGTTCTTGGATGTATATGATGGAATTCGCGGTCGCCATTAGGAATTCCTCATACTCTCTTCAATTATAAAATCTATTTCTGCAGTCTTTCCTAATATGTTGAATAGTCTGCCGTGGTGCGCCGCAGTAAGTTACATGCGGGTGAGGATTGGACCCCCACTTGAAGAGTGAGTCTTCACATCTTCCATGCCCTGTTCTTAACCGATTGAGTGTTGTCCATACATTGCGAGGTAGATCAAACCCAGGGACCGTCTCAGAGATACACGTAACAGCTAACATGTTTCTGGAGCATTTTGAAGCCGTTCTCTTCTCCAGGAATCAATGATATTAGACCTAGTGGAACTATTCCCAAGTGTGGGAGGAGGATTTCTTTAACGAAGTCTTTTTGTTCTGAGGTCAGGAATATCAGAATGCAATGGTATTAAGTTGGACATTTACATGGGTACTGTTCAAGCAAACTGGTGCACAATATTCCGCCGCAGAGTTGTCGCAGATGATCCCTACGTGGCTCCACAAAGTTTCTGAATGATATTATTTCTTGTTATCAGTTTAGTGGCAGTTTTTGTGAGGTGTGATTTATAAGGCAGAGTTATACCGAGTGTGACATGCAAAAATGGTGGTTCTTTAGTGTGGTTAAGGCCTGTACCATCCATATACACTTTCACTGTTCTATTGGATTCTCTATTATTAAGTTGAAAACAAAACACTTCAGTTTTAGCCGTATTCGGTCTGAGTCTTCATTTCCGGAAGTGTTCTGCTAGTACAGACAGATCAATGTTTGTCAAGACTTCTTCCATGGTTTCAAACAGAGAGTGCCTTGTTGCTGTGGCCCAGTCGTCAGCATAGCCAAATTTCTTACAGGCTGTTTCTGGCATATCAGCAATGTAGAGGCTAAGCTTGCTAGATAAAGTTGAAGCAGTTTCAAAATACCGAAGTATTAAGAATCAATGGGGTTTAAGACATAAATGTGTGTGAGTTTTGATCGAAAATGGCATTTGATAAAAATTATGAAGGCATGCGTTATTTAAAAATATGTCTGTGAAAGAATCTTTTTTATTTTTTAAAAAAATTTGGCAACCCTAGCCTCACACCAATTCAGTATATTAATATAATTTACTTTTAATACGTAAACGATTTGAACGCAGACGAATAATACACCCACGGTATCCCCTGCCTGTCGTAAGAGGCGACCAAAAGGGGCAACCAAGAGATGATGACGACATTATAACCATGACACTACTTGTGATTAGTACTATTACGCGCGGAACACCATGGGTCGACGTTACTTGCGACTAACACCACCTAGCGAGGAAAACCATGGGTCTAAGTTACATTGGAGCAGTACCAATAAGCGAGGAACACCATGGGTTTATGTTGCTTGTGATAAGTGTCACCGTGTACATTCCACCGGTCGGTTCCACCGGTCGGTTCCACTGTGTTCAAGTGGGTCTACCGTTACCTGTGATTAGTACCACGAGTGAGAAACACCACGGGTTTGCTGGTGCCCGTGATGAGTAACACTATGTGAGGTAAACCGTTGGTCTGCGTTGCCTGAGGGTGTTACCATAATGTTTGATATACTGTGAGTCTACATTGCGTATGATTAGTACCACTATGTGAGTGACACCATGAGTATACGTGGCCTGTGGTTAGTTTCTCTTATACCGGGCGAGTTGGCCGTGCGCGTAGAGGCGCGCGGCTGTGAGCTTGCATCCGGGAGATAGTAGGTTCGAATCCCACTATCGGCAGCCCTGAAAATGGTTTTCCGTGGTTTCCCATTTTCACACCAGGCAAATGCTGGGGCTGTACCTTAATTAAGGCCATGGCCGCTTCCTTCCAACTCCTAGGCCTATCCTATCCCATCGTCGCCATAAGACCTATCTGTGTCGGCGCGACGTAAAGCCCCTAGCAAAAAAAAAAAGTTTCTCTTAGTGATTTAAGAAACGGCTCTTTCAGAGCCATCAAAGACAATAATATCCATAAATATTGAAGGGTTGCCAGCTGCCAAAATATAACTCTTACAAAAAATATGCCAAGATCAGAAATGTGACGTCTTGTGTATTCAGGAAACGCATAGGGATGAACATCAGAAACGTCCAAAGATTTCAGGAATTATTTTAGTTGCAGAAATGCCACATGCGAAATATTGCAGTGCTGTATTTGTAAAGCCAGGTCTCCAGATAATAATAATAATAATAATAATAATAATAATAATAATAATAATAATAATAATAATAATAATAATCGTATGGCCTCAGCTACCGTGGGCAGACATTTCAATTTGACGCCATCTGGCTGTCTGCTCGTCAATTTCGACGTTCCGTTTTACTCTAGGCCCACTAGATGGCAGACAGAGTAAACCGAAACTCTCTTGGGCGTCTGAGGCTGAGATTTTAATGAATTTTGTAGGGTAAACACCAAATGTGTCACCAGAGATCTTTTACATGCCGACATCGTACGACGTGGAGTGTCGAATGGATTTTTTTCCGCCCTTCAAAAATCCGACTACCTCTGCCGTGTTTGAACCCGCTATCTTGGGATTGGGAGGCCGACACTCAACCGCTGATCCACAGAGGCAGCTAGGTTCCAGATCAGCAGTACTCATTATTCTGAAGATAACGACATCAAAATAATCACCGTGGAGTTAAGCAACATGACCATTACATCTGTGTACAAGCCTCCAAATGAAAAGATCTCTTGCTCGCCACCTGCAAATTTTGGTAAACATACAAAGTCAATAGTAATCCGTGACTTTAACAGCCGTAGTCACATCTTTGGATATGCTCAAGAAGATGAGAATGGAAGAATGGAGAGATCGTCATTTCATGGGCTGAAACTCCTTTCCTCCTTCAACAGTGGAAGATGGCGCCGAGGGTATAACCCAGATCTTCTCTTTTGTGAGCAACTGCTTTGTGCAGCAATATTCTAAAGAAATGGGTTCACCAATCCCAAGAACAAAACACCGGCCACTAATATGTCACCTCTCTTCATCCATAAGACCACACGAAGTACGGTACAGACGGAGAAATAACTTCCGAAAGGCTGACTGGAAAAGGTTTTCCAGTATGTTGGATGAGAGGATAAAAACTGTCTCTCCAATACCCGAAGATTATGACAAATTCATTGATATCGTGAAATTCTGTTCACGGGCATCAATTCTCAAGAGGCTACAGGATACGCTACCTTCAAGGTATAACTCGTGAAACAACCGCTCTGCTGCACGGTTACTGCAGGCTTCACGAGGAAGATCCATTTAGTGAGCAAAATATTCAAGCAGCACAAAGTGTTCTTTCCTCTATCTCCCATGCAAAGAAGGAGACGTGGATGAAGTTGATATTTGAAGTCGATATGGGTAGGAGCAGTCAAGAAGCTTGGAGACTTTTAAGACGCTTGAGCAATGATCCTACTCAAGCTAACACACATGCCAATGTAAATGCAGATCAAATAGCACACCAACTTTTTCTTAATGGAAAACCAAAAATTTTCTATGAAAATAGGGAAGAATCCTACAGTCAGACAACCAGACGAGAACAACGAGTTATCTAAGCATTTCACACTAACTGAACTGGAATTAGCTCTCAGTAAGTGTAAGATTGGGAAGTCAGCAGGACTTAATGACCTTCGAATGGATCAAATTAAGAACTTTGGTCCTACTGTGAAGTGCTGGTTGGTAGATCTCATGAACAACTGCGTTCAGTCTTCCATAATATCTAAAGTGTGGAGGAAGGCTAGGGTCATAGCCATTCTAAAACCAGGCAAAGATAAATACGACCCTAGAAGCTACAAACCAATCTCCCTATTGTGTTATCTTTTTAAGATTCTGGAGAGCCTTATCCTCAATAGGTGGACTGACCAAATCGAGCCACTTCTGATTCTACAGCAAGCTGGTTTCAGCACATGGAAAAGCTGCACATTGCGGGTGGTAAAATTAAGTCAACACATAGACGATGACTTTGAAAGCCGGAAAATCACAGGAGCTGCATTTACAGATCTCTCGGCTGCATATGATACTGTTAATCATCGAATTCTGTATATAGCGTGACAAAGGGCTTTCATCTGATTTGTGCCATTAGAAAATCGAAGTTTCTTCGTTGAGTTCCAGGGAAAAAGAAGCAGGTGGAGGATGTAGAAGAACGGACTACCTCAGGGAAGCGTTTTGGCACCAATGCTTTTCAATATTTACATCTATGACCAGCCTCTACCCGCCGGGACGAATAGTTTCATCTATGCTGATGATTGTGCATCACTTCTCAGGGGGATAACTTTGAGACGATCGAACAAACATTGTCCAAAGCTCTAGACACTCTCGCTGGCTATTACAAGAAGAATCAACTAACACCAAACCCAACTAAGACGCAAACCTGTGTTGTCCATTTATACAACAGAGAAGCTTCCCGAACTCTGAAGGTCACTTGGCAAGGCATAGCATTACAATATTGTCCTACCCCGAAGTACCTCGGAGTCACTCTGGACTGTGCCTTAACCTACAGAAAACATTGTTTGAACATCAAGCAGAAAGTGGCTGATAGAAACAATACTGTGTGGAAGCTAACTGGAACATCTTGCGGAGCACAACCAGACACAGTGAGGACATCTGTCCCTTCGCTCTGCTATTCCGCAGCTGAATACGCATGCCCGGTGTGCTACAAATCTTGCCATGCCAAAGCAGTTGATGTAGCACTCAACGAGACCTGCCGTAATATTACTGGATGTTTGAGACCTACACATTTGGAAAAAGTGTATTGCCTTGCAGGGATAGCACCTCCCGATATCCGCCGTGAAGTGGCAGCCAAAAAAGAAAAGAAAAAGACGTTAACATCTGAAGCCCACCCTTTGTTTGGATATGAGCCACCACGCAAGCGTCTTAAGTCTAGGAAAAGCTTCTTGTGAGGAACCGAAACAGTTGCAGGAACAGCGCAGTAAGCAAGAATTCAAGAATGGCGCACCAGGAGTCAGCATACGAGTGAGTATCAGTCAATGGACGATCCAAAAGAGGAACTCCTTCCTGGCCATGTTACAGTTTGGGTGAATTGGAGAACGCCAAATAGACTGCGCTCTGATGTTACGCGGTGCAGGCTCAACCAGAAGAAATGGGGTTTCGAAGTGGACAGTACCTTTTGTGTATGTGGAGAAGAGCAGACCACAACCCATTTGCTGCAATGTAGTTCATGTCTATTCAGTTGCACAACGGAAGACCTGGTTAAAGCGAAGCCAAATGCACTTGATGTCGCAAGGTTTTGGGCTCACATAGTTTAATGTGGCTCTTTGTCACTGAAGAATTTATATTATATTTTATGTTCTTTCCTCATATTTGATTTAAAACTTATGTATGCTTCTGACACGATATAAATAAATAAAATAATTTCCACTTAGTGAGGAACACTACAGGAATACCGGTGCACGTGATTAGTCTCGCTATGTGAGAAGCACCATCTCCCTGTGGGTGGAGGTGGTAGAATAACACCCACGGTACCCCTGCCTGTCGTAAGAGGCGACTAAAAGGGGTTCCAAGGGATCTTAACTTGGGAGCGTGGGTTGTCGACCACGGTGCACTCAGCTGAGTCCTGGTATTGTTTCCACTTACTCGTGCCGGGCTCTTCAGTTTCATCTATACTATTCGACCTCCCTTGGTCAACTCTTGCTCTTTTCCGACCCCGACGTTATTAGAGCACTCGAGGCCTAGGGAGTCTCAGTTTCACACCCTCTGTGGCCCTAGTCTTCCTTTGGTCGATACCTTGGTTTTTCGATGTGTTGGACCCCTTCTATTTTTTCTCTTTGATTAGTGGTGTACAGAGGATGGTTGCCTAGTTGTACTTCCTCTTAAAACATTCATCACCACCATCAGCTGAGGAGCACCATGGGTCTGCGTTGCTTGTGAGTAGTACCCTTATGTGCGAAACACCATGGGTTTGTGTTACCTGTGAGTGGTACCATGGGTCTACATTAGCTGTGATTAGTACCACTGTAGGACTAACACCATGGTTCTGCTTTGCAAGAGGTTAGTACTATTATGAGGGACCGACGACCTGGATTTTGGACCCCTTTGGACAACAAGCATCATCCCAGAAAATAAGGAATTGTGAATTGGATTCACTGATTGTTTTGGATTCATGGCCGTTGTTTCATCATCGTTCGTTTTATATTCTAGTCAGTGGATACATTTTGAAGTTTTATTTGTCGTTTCATTTTTCGTTTCAGCTCATAGCATTAGGGGCCGATGACCTAGCTGTTAGGCCCCTTTAAACAACAACAACAACAATCATCATCATCATGGATAATTTCAAACCACTTATCTTAAATGCTCAGTCGTATTTTGTCCGACTCGTTGGCTGAATGGTCAGCGTACTGGCCTTCTGTTCGGAGGGTCCCGGGTTCGATTCCCGGCTGGGTCGGGGATTTTAACCTTAATTGGTTAATTCCATTGGCTCGGAGGCTGGGTGTGTGTGTGGCGTATTCAGCATTAGTAGTCATCCTAGGTAGGGTCCTCATCTTCACAGACATGAAGGTCGCCTAATAGGTCGTCTACGAGAAAAAGACCCGCACCAAGCATCTCCAGAGGCTATACGCCATTATTATAGTCTTATTTTCCTAAATCTAATAACTTCCCCAATAAGAATGTCCCGGTATCTCGGCGCGTTTCTGGTCCAGGTGCCCTTAAAGGACGCTTTGAAGAAAGTGTGATGTAATCGATGAGTTATTTTAATTTTTTTTTTTTTACAAGTTTGTTTAAGTGCCCCCACACAGATAGGTCTTGTGGTGACGATGGGACAGGAAAAGTCTAGGAGTGGGAAGGAAGCGGCCCTGACCTTAATTAAGGCACAGCCCCAGCATTTGCCTGGTGTGGAAATGGGAAAGCACGCAAAACCATCTTTTGATCGAAAATAGCATTTAATAAAAATTATGAAGGCATGAGTTATTTAATAAAAATATGTCAATGAGAAATCTTCCTTCTTTTATCTTGTAAAATTTGGCAACCCTAGCCTCACACTAATTCAGTATATTAATATAATTTACTTTAAGAAACTAAATAATACTTTATAAATCAGAAACGTAGTTGTCACGAAATCGCGATACAAAGTAAGGCAAGGGGTTCGAATCCACTGGACAGAGCTATCGAGATCAGAGACGAGTTAATTGATGACTTGAAAGTCGCCATGATGAAGGAACTCTTGGTAGTTTATGGTCAGCATAAGGGTACGGTAGGCCCCATGAGAGCCTTATACTGTGTGTTCAGCAGGTAGTGTTTTGTTTAGAGGCCAGAAGATAGCCAGGAAAGATTACAGGTGTTTCCTGTGCCTATCCGGGGAGAGCGACGAGCCCACAGTGTCTCCATGTCAGTGCCGCGGTCCTCTGGGGAATGCACATCGGAGCTGCCTGGCAGCGCGGGGACCAGGCCGATGTGCGGTCTGCCTCGCTCACTACAAGTACACGGGAGGTCCAACCGCCCTCCAGCCAGTACTTCTAGCCTCGCTCTTCTTCGTCCTGCTGCTCCGCTGTACCGTGACCGCCCTGCGCGCTGTCTACCACCAGGAGATTTACCAGGTACTCCTTATTCTTGCTTACATTTTGAGGTACATTTATTTATTCTTCTTTCTTTCTTAATCCGTTTACCCTCCAGGGTTGGTTTTTTCCTTCGGACTCAGCGAGGGATCCTATCTCTACCGCCTCAAGGGCAGTGCGACATTGGGTGGGGGGTACACAACTAGAGAAGAGGAACATTACCTCGCCCAGGCGGCCTCACCTGCTGTGCCTTGTTGGGGGGGGGGGGGGGGGCGGTGAGAACATTTGAAGGGATAGACAAGGAAGAGAGAAGGAAGCGGCCGTGGCCTTAACTTAGGTACCATCCCGGCATTTGCCTGGAGAAGAATTGGGAACCTCGGAAAACCACTTTGTGGATGGCTGTGGTGGGAATCAAACCCCTCGCTAATCAGTTGGCCTCCTGAGGCTCAGTGGACACCGTTCCAGCTCTCGTACCACTTTTGAAATTTCGTGGCAGAGCGGGGAATCGAACCCGGGCCTCCGGCGCTGGCAGCTAATCTCACTAAGCACTACACCTCAGAGGCAGACCGATTTATTTATTTATTTATTTATTTATTTATTTATTTACTTTAATGGCACGGAATTACGTAATATTTACGTCGCACCGACACAGATAGGTCTATTTTTGCTATTGGCTTTACGTCGCACCGACGACGACGATGGGATAGGAAAGGCCTAGGAATGGGAAGGGAGCGGCCGTGGCCTTAAATGAAAATGGGAAACCACGAAAAAAACATCTTCAGGGCTGCCGACAGTGGGGTTCGAACCCACTATCTCCCGGTTACTGGATACTGGCCGCACTGCAGCTATCGACTTCGGTACAGACAGGTCTTATGATGACGATTGGATAGGAAAGGGCTAGGAGTGGGAAGGAAGAGGCCGTGGCCTTCATTACGGAACAGCCCCAGCATATGCTTGGTGTGAAAATAGGAAACCACGGAAAACCGTCTTCAGGGCTGCCGACAGTGGGATTAGAACCCACTATACCTTAGTTAAGGCCACGGCCACTTCCTTCCCAGTCGTAGCCCTTTCCTGGTCCCACTGTCGCCATAACATATCTGTGTCGGTGCGACGTAAAGCAACTAACAAAAAACCCAGATGTTCTTTTAAGGAGGGACCGTTCAAAAAATGCGAGTGTTCAGTTTACTTTCTTAATTTAATATTGAACTTTTCTCTTTATAACAGTGCAAATATTTTGTTAATGTCTCCATCATTTTCGGAGTTATGACAAAAAACGTGAAGCTCTGTCACCCAAGTGAGCCCTTTATCGGTGAGTTTATTGCTCGTTCCCAGTAACTTTAGTTTTTCAGAACCGTTTCCCTCATTACTCTGATAGGTTTTAAGATATTAGGATGAAATTTTGCATGCATGTTTAAATCGTAGAGAAGAAGATATGTTAGAAGTATTGAGCTATCTTCATTGATTTAGTTTAAAAAAAAATATTTTCACAATGAAAATTAATGACAAATTTACTACTTGAGAATAACTTCCTGAAAAAAAAAAAAATATTTGTACTTGATGGACTTGACTGATTCTATTCTATGTTTTAGCTATAACATTTCTACTCATAATAAAAATAAGAACCATAGAAAAATATTCATGTGTTTGGAAATGATCAGGGTAACGGCGAAATAGTGGTCATGATACACCGCCATTTAGAATAATTAATTCTGTGTAATGACATAGGTTTATACGATGTATAAATATTATTAAGGGGGGAGACCTAGCTCAACACGGGGGAAATAGGCCAATATTCATTTGATTGTTATATATGCTACAAACGTTGTTGACAAATGCTGCACATACCTCAGTATTGGCATGCTTCAGAGCAATCAGAAGCAACTTCAATAATGTCAAAATTCTAATTATAACATTTTAAAATAAAATGTTCAAAATTTTCCGCCTTTTTAACAATATATCACGGTTTCCTTCATAACTCTCTTACTGATTCACGGATAATTATGATTTTTTCAGAGTTTCCTCCCATAATGTTGCACTACAATCTGTACCTCACTCAGATCAATAGGATTTAAATTTAAAAAGTTATTAATATTTTCTGGTGCTCGGAATAAAAACGCGACAAAAATCCAAATCACAGTCTATATTAATGTTTGAGGTTCATTTTGTAGCTGGAGTTTTGATACACACTTAAAAAAAGGAAAAGTACGAAAATTCATATAAACTTGGAATTTATAAGGGAAACAGTGATATACTGTTAAAAAGGCGGGAAATTTTGAATATTTTTTTAAAATATTAAAATATGACATTATTGAAGTTGCTTCTGGTTGCCAGGAAGCATGCCAATACTGGGATATGTGCAGCAATTGTCAACAACAATTGTAGCATATTTAACAATCGAATGAATATTAACCTATTTTTTCCTTTGTTAAGCTGGATCTCCCCCATTAAGGAATACTGTGTTTGTCATTCTGTTTCCTTTTAGTATTCACTTCCACTGCTGCAAAAAAAAAAAAAAAAAAAAAAAAAAGTTTAATGCACCCCATTTTTCTATGTTAAAGGTGTAGGTACCTCCTTAACGTAGATTTATGTTCCTCGACAACGAGTGCATGGAAAGACACATTTTAAGGCGCTTTTTGTGTTTGGGTAGAGGGTGTATATCGCCGAGAGTACCGTATTTAACTTGCAAAAAAAATTAATTGAATATCTGAAACGTAGTTTTCACGAAATAGCACTACATGTGTGACATCACAGGCGTACTCTGTTACAAGATGGCGCTGTGTTGACTCGCGCGCTCAGTTGGAGGTTAGCTGAAACAACGAAAACAATAAGTAATGCCTATTGCTCACGGTAAAATGTTCCGTAAAATTTGTTGTACAATTAATTTTATAAAAATTTGGTGAAAACAAATTCGAAATTATTTTATAAAATCCGTGGAAGCACAGGATAGCCATCTATGAATCACTTCTGAACTAAGATGTGTATGTATGCGCTGCCATCTATCGATAAACTTATAAACCAAGAACACTTAACAGTGTGTTTGAGAGTATAGCTCCAACAAACAAAGAAAAACTTGCTACTTTAGCTGCAATTGTGTTGTACAGTGGTAAAAAGGAAGAAAAGAAATGCCAGGAAATGCTTGACACAGCATTGGATCAAAAGAGGAGAAGAAGGTAGAGGATTGCTGTCCTTGGTCGAAAATTATTTGAGGTTAAAAGACCAGCATTCATATAGGAATTCGGCGATTTTGTTTTCTGCCTCTCTTCTTGAATTTCTATTGTGGTAAAGTGGCGTTTTAACTTCGTACAAACAAGGATATTCCTGGTATTCGTCCAGTAAAACACTAACAGCTTCCTTAGTCCACCCGGATCCTGCCATTTTAGGAAGAAGTGTTTGTTTACAATCGAGCTTCACAATCTTCTCACGACGTAGCGACAGCATCATCGTGATGGCAGCTTCGCTGATTGGTTCTTATCGTAAAATTAATTTTACGGAATAGAACATGTCCTATTTTATGAAAAGTTTTATCAAAGGTTTTATAAAACTTTAATTTGACCGTGAGCAACAGAAATTTTATAAAATTAAATTATTGTACAATAAATTTGACAGAAAATTTTACCATGAGCAACAGGCATACAGTAAGTCTACGAAATTCCGACTCGTTGGCTGAATGGTCAGCGTACTGGTCTTCGGTTCAGAGGGCCCCGGATTTGATTCCCGGCATGATCGGGGATTTTAACCTTCATTGGTTATTAACAATTTATCGGGGGCTGGGTGTTTGTGCTGTCCCCAACATTCCTGCAACTCACACACCACACATAAGATTATCCTCCACCACAATAACACGCAGTTACCTACACTTGGCAGACGCCGCCCAACCTCATGGGAGGGTCTGCCTTGCAAGATCTGCACTCGGCTAGAAATAGCCACACGAAATCATATACCAAATTTCATTCACAATCATTACTGTCTTCATTAGCTCTTCAAGTTACCTCCCTCTGTGGGTGGAGGCGGTAGAATAACACCCACGGTATCCCCTGCCTGTCGTAAGAGGCGACTAAAAGGGGCCTCAGGGGCTCTGAAATTTGGAGCGTGGGTTGGCGACCACGGGGCCCTCAGCTGAGTCCTGGCATTGCTTTCACTTACTTGTGCCAGGCTCCTCACTTTCATCTATCCTATCCGACCTCCCTTGGTCAACTCTTGTTCTTTTCAGACCCCGACGCTATTATGTTTACGAGGGCTAGGGAGTCTTTCATTTTCACGCCCTTCGTGACCCTTGTCTTCCTTTGGCTGATATCTTCATTTTTCGAAGTGTCGGATCCCTTCCACTTTTCCCTCTGATTAGTGTTATATAGAGGATGGTTGCCCAGTTGTACTTCCTCTTAAAACAATAATCACCACCACCACCTCAAGTTACCGGTAACCAACTTCATTGTTTGTTAATACTAAGGTATTATACTGTATGTATATTACTTTATATGGCTTATGTTTATAATATTTATGTGTATGTTCTTCAGTTTTCAAACTTCAGATTTTAATTTAATTTTCTTCCTCTTTTTTTTCCTGTATTATATTCATTGTTGATGCTACATAAAGGGACTCATTAGCCTCAGTGGCAAATTCTAACCGATAAATCCAAATTCAAATTCAACTGAGGTTCGTGTCAGGAAGGGCACCCGGCTGTAAAAAAGCATGCCATATAATTACATCTCACCTGATCCCCGACCCCATATCAGGAAACGGGACTCAGGGGGTAGACAGTAGGCCTACAAGAGGGTTTTCATAAGAAGTTACAACTTCATACTGTACAAAAATCAATTATGCAATAGAGTATGCCTTTGTGGAATGGGGCCCAGATGACAGATTCCAACTCTTGTTCTTTTACGGCCTTGACGGTATCAGAGCACTTGATCCCGCTGTGGGTGGGAGCGTTAGAATAACGCCCACGGTATGATTTGCCTGTCGTAAGATGCCACTAAAAGGGCCCAGGGGCTCTGAACTTGGGAGTGTGAGTTAGCGACCACGGGGTCCTTAGCTGAGACCTGGCATTGCTTCCACTTGTGCCAGACTCCTCACTTTCATCTGTCCTATCCGACCTTTGGTCAACACTTATTTTTTTCCGATCCCGACAGTATTACAGCACTCGAGGCCTAGGGAGTCTTTAATTTTCACGCCATTTGGCCGATACCTTCATTTTTCGAAGTTTCCGATCCCTTCCATTTTTATTTCTGATTAGTGTTATATATAGATAGCCGATGGCCGTAGCCGTGTCACCGGATCTCATGAGATCTCCGAAGTTAAGCAACACTGGGCGTGGTCGAAATTTGGATGGGTTGCCACGCGCTGTTGGTGGGGGTAAGGGAATGGAGGAGCGGAAAGGAACTGACCACCCTACCGTACGTAAACTACGGCTCAGGCACACCTCTGCGGAGGTTTGGACCTGTCATCGGGCAGAATACACCCTTAGTGTTATAAAGAGGATGGTTGCCTAGTTGTACTTCCTCTTAAAACAATAATCATCACCACCACCGCCTATCACTTGTTTCTCTAGTATTTTCTAAGACGATTTCAAGGAAGTTGGGAAGTTATGAAACATGTTCCTTGCCAAATTCCTCTTCTTTAAATGAATATGTACCCCAATTTGTCCTCTTTAATTCCAACTTTATCTTGATATAATGATCTTTCCTACCTTTACAAGCTCTACTCAGTCTTATTTGTCTACTAATATCGTTCCACGCTATCACTCTACTGACTGCTCGGAACATACCACTTAGGCAAGCAGCTCTTCTCCTTACTTCCAGGTCTTCCCAGGCCAAAGTATGCAATATTTTCGTAACGCCACTCTTTTGTCGGAAATCACCAAGAATAAATGGTGCTGCTTGCCTTTGGATTATCTCCCAGTTCTCGTATCAAGTAATCCTGGGTCCCGTACTCTGGAACCATACTGCAGCTGGCGTCTTACATGTTCTCTCCTTTACATCCTTACTACAAACCTTAAATACTCTCATAACGATATGCAGAGATCTGTAACTTACTTACAACCTCGCTGATGTGATTACCACAATTAAGACTTTTCCTTAAGTTATATTAACATCTCCCTGTGGGTGGGGGTGGCAGAATAACACCCACGGTATCCCCTGACTGTCGTAAGAGGCGACTAAAAGGGGTCTCAGGAGCTCTGAACTTTGGAGCGTGGGTTTGCGACCATGGGGCCCTCAGCTGACTCATGGCATTGCTTCCACTCACTTGTGCCAGGCTCCTCACCTTCATCTATCCTATCCGACCTCTCTTGGTCAACTCTTGTTCTTTTCAGACCCCGACGGTATTACGTATGGAGGCCCAGGGAGTCTTTCATTTTCATGCCCTACGTCGCCCTTGTCTTCCTTTGGCCGATACCTTAATTTTTCGAAGTACCGGACCCCTTCCAGTTTTTCTCTCTGATTAGTGTTATATAGAGGATAGTTGCCTAATTATACTACCTCTTTAAACAATAATCACCACCACCTTATATTAACACCTTTGTTTTCCGTTCTGTCCTTCCCTCAACCCCCCCTCCCATCCATTTATAGCTCTCCTTATTTATAATAAGCGGGTCAGCTCTGAAACCGGGCGAGTTGGCCGTTCGGTTAAGGGCGCGCAGTTGTGAGCCTGCATCCGGGAAATAGTGGATTCGAACCCCACTGTCGGCAACCCTGATGGTGCCTTTCCGTGGTTTCCCATTTTCACACCACGCAAAATAGGGATGGACCGTCATTAAGGCCACGGTCGTTTCCTTCCCACTCCTAGCCCTTTCGTATCCCATCGTCGCCATAAGACCTATCTGCGTCGGTGCGACATAAAGCAAATTCTAAAAAAAAAAAAAAAGTATTTTTGTTCATTATGTGTATTTGTTTGCACATTTTTGTCCGTTAGGTGTAAAGTCCGTTGAATCGAGAGTTTACTGTAATAATAATAATAATAATAATAATAATAATAATAATAATTGTACCGGGCGGTACACCTCCACTCCGTTAATTTAAAATGTGCGCCTGTTGGAACTCCTCTGCTGGAGGAGGGCTGAACTTTATCTACGCTGTTAATTCTTTACTTTCTCAAAAGATGTCACCATGTGGAAAAATTTGAGTTTTTGAACTGTGTCATTTTTGATGTGTTTTTGTTTCGCTTGAAGTAAGAAGTGTGAACTTTCTCTTCTAGAGGACACTACTGAAGATCTACAATAGTGCAACCTAGTGCGGAGTCAAAGAACTATTTTGTTGGAGAAAATTTAATTTCAAGAGTTTGTTCTTTGTTAAATTTCTTTCTGTCATTGTTTAAGTTGGCAATATTTACCCCTTTCTTCCCCTTGTTATGAATGTAACCAATCCCGAATTTCTTTAATTAATTTCTGACCAATCAGGGGTATCTTCCCCCAACTTGAATCTGTTGCGGGGTCCTATCCAATAAAAACGTTGTGGGCGGGTGTTTTCTTTCCCCTAACGCCTAGAACCTTCCACGAGAGGTTATAAACTGCTGATTTTTGGGTCTCCGGGCCACTTCTGTTCCATCTTTCAGTGTGTTAAGTACATAGCAGGGGGCGGGAAGCGCCTCTTTCTTCGGCAGCGGTCAACAACAAGGTAATGGCCGATTAATAACTTCTTCCTTTGCTAGCTCAGCAGTTTAACTTTCGGGGCGGGTTCTAAGCGTTCTACCATGTAACCTTTTCCTAAATGTAACTACTCTGTTATATATTCTCTTTTAAAGCTTCATATTGGGATAGAGAGTGCTAACCCTCTCGAGCTCCCACTCATATTGTTGTGAGGTGAACTTAGTTTTCTCAACCTATTCTTTGATAACGTAAAACAAAGTGTTCTCTTCTTAAGTCACCTCTTTAGTATGGGATTAGCCCTTGTGTTAACGGCCTAGTGCCAAGTAGGTCTTAATCAAAGGGTACTAGGAGTGCAAGTTTGCCTCCTCCCAAATTGTTATTTTAGAGGTCATTTAATTAACCTTCTTTTTCATTTAATAGACCTCAGTAGGTTGGGTATTTTACCCCTGTGTATATGTCCTTAGAGGACAGCTTGAAGGTGAAGTTTGGTGTGGCCTGTGATTGGCTTACACTTTGAGAGCAGATTGCGCTTTTGGAATTCAATTTTTGTATGCCTCGAAGAGGCTTTACTGTGTAATTTGGAGCAAGTGCTCCAGGGTTTGATTGGGGTCTTCTGCCCCTTGGTTAAAATTTGTATATCGGAAGGTTGGGCTAGTTGCTCAAGAATTGTGAACTCAGGGCTCGAAGCCCAAATTCTGTAATCTCTGTAATTGTACATTTCAAATTGTGTTTCGGCTACTAAGTACCTGTTCTTTGTTATTACTTAATTTTGAAAAGAAAATATAACCTTGTTAAATTTTACAGTAACTTTGATTCCGTAGTTTGAGACTCATTCACGCCCGCACCTTCTTTCACCTCTACCTACCACCAAAACACGGTAACAAGTGGTAGCAGAGCGTGGTTGAATGGGTCTCAATTTAGCCCCTTTTGACGGCTAAACATTGTTTTGATCCGAACTCTAACTATTTTCCCAGTTGCTGGAATCTTTTGAGTTTTTCTAAATTGTTCTGTCATCATGCCAGGCCCTCGCGATGTTCTCCATCTTAATTATTTGCGCAAAGAGGAGTTGATCTATGAATTAACTATCAGAAATGTACAATCTGGAGGCACGGTTGCAGTAGACACTAACAAGCTTAGAGAGTCCCTAGATTTGCCCATTTCCGTCCCCAATTTGGGAGAGAAAGAAATTGATGACTCTCTTTCCACGATCGTCGAGAATATTACTGGGCTAGCTTCTGTAGTTAGTTTTTTTGATGAAAATGATCCGTCTCCTAATCAAATTAAGCGTGTGCAAGGCAGGCTATATCATTTTTCGAATAGGGTTAACGATCTGTTGTCTCTAAAACTGAATGACGTTCAGAGGAAGGAAGCTAGTACGCTCCTGGAAAATATTTCCGAATTATCTAGTAAGGTCACTTTATTGTTGACTGGGGAAGTCCCTCCCAAATCTGATCAACCCACCATAGTGAATGCAGGTAGTGAGGAAGCGCCTCCCAAGGGAGAAGTTAATAGGATAACCGTTGCTGCTCAAACTATCTCTGCCCCATTGGACAACGAGCCTGAACGCCGTGCATCGTTGAGTAACATTCGTTCTGAATTAACTTCTTTGCCATTGAAACCTTTACCTACTATGTCACCCGGGTTTAGCAGCTTGCCTCATCCATTGGCAATGTTGCTCAGAGGGATCTCTAAGTTTTCCGTTAATACCACCAGTGATGTAATTTCTTTTTTAAGATTTCTAGTTGAATTTCAGGATCATGCCCTTGTGTTTTCTCTTTCTCCATGTCAAATTTTGCAAATTATCTATCCGTATGCTATTGGTATTCTCTCTGATAAAATCGTAAGAGCCATTGCCGAGCAATCATCTATTGAGGATTTCCATGCCCATTTGCTAGCTAACTTCATCCCTGCTAGGGCTAGGTCCTCCCTTATTCAGAAGTACTATTATCGGGTACAGCGCTTGGATGAAAACTTGGCTGATTTCATACAAGACATTAAGTTTTATACCAGGGTGTTTGCTCTTCACTTCCCTGAGGATCAAATTGTACAAGCTATTGTGGAAGGGATTTCACCACCCTACAGGTCATATTTGTGTTTCGCGGCGTGCCCGCAAACTTTTTCTGAACTTGAAGCATTGGCCGTCTCAGCGGAAGGAGTTAGATACGCCGATTCTTTGCGTGTCGCGAAAGAACCCCCTCCTTCGTTTAGTAATACTCGGCCTCCACCTCGCCGACCAGTCACACCCCGTAAATGTTATGCTTGTGGGTCGCCTGACCATCTGCGCAATAAGTGTCCACTGATCAAGTCTAGTAGGGCAAATAATGGAGCTGGTTCAGCACAAGGCTGTTTTAAATGTGGGGCTTTCTCACATATCGCCAAGAATTGCCCAAACTCGAATAGCACCCCCTCCTGCTCAACTTCTGGTGCAAATTCCACCTATGCCAATAATAAAAAGTGACTAGTGGCTTCGGCTGAGTCGACTAATCCATCTTCCCGAGACTCAGCCCCGGGTAAACAGGTTGTAAATTCAGGGAACGAGCAATTTTCAAATTCATCTTTTGAATGCCCCGAAGAGTGTCTTAGGATTGCGGCGGATTCCCCCGCACCTATTCCTTTTCTTAAGATTGAGTTAAATAACGAGCCTATAACAGCTCTCTTAGATTCAGGCAGTGTTTGTTCGATTATTTCGGCTGAATGGTATTCTAAATTGAAAACGGTTTGTAAACTTCCTGACTATGTCTCTTCTCCTGTTCAATACGTTTCGGCTAATTCATCTCCATTAGAAATTCTAGGTTCCTTACTGGTCAAAATTCGTGTTTTTAAGTTTACATGGAAAGTTAAATTGTTTGTGGCCAAGCAATTGTCTAGCCCCATTATATTGGGAGCGGACTTTATTTCTCACACTGGTCTTGTGCTCGATCTCCAGTCTAGGTCGTGCACATTCAAATTTGCTTCTAATTGTAAAATACCTCTATTAAAGTGTAATTCTGTGTCATGTTCTTCTATTTCGCCTACCCAGGATGAGATGTTGTTAGACCTTAGACATCTACCTGAGGAGCAGGCTAATAGTATTCGCAAACTGTGTCAGTCGTTTCCCGAGGTGTTCTCTGATACTCTTGGTGTTACTGACCTTATTGAATACAAAATTGAGGTCACGGATTCGATTCCTGTCCGTTTTCCACCTTATAGGCTATCTCCACCTAAAATGAAGGCTCTGAAAGAAATTATCGATCAGATGTTGAAGGATGGTATTATTAGGCCCTCTAAGTCGGCGTATTCATCGCCTATTTTTCTAGTCCCGAAACCCCAAGGAGGCTTCAGGCCTGTCATTGATTACAGGGCTCTCAATCGGAAGGTGGTGTTGCAATCTGTGCCCCTTCCTGACCTTCATTCTTGTTTTTCATGGTTTCGTAAGGCCAAGTTCTTCACCATCTTGGACTTGAATCAGGCCTATAATCAAATTCCCCTTGCCGAAGAGTCTAAACATCTTACAGCGTTTGCTACGGACTGGAATTTATACGAATACAACCGCGTGCCTTTCGGGCTCCCCACCGGAGCAGCTGTGCTCACTAGGCTACTAGATAGGGTCTTCTCCGACATCAAATTCGAGTACTTATATCACTACTTGGACGATGTCGTCGTATTTTCAGAAACTTTTGAAGAACATCTAGATCATCTGCGAGAAGTTCTCGATCGCCTTCGTAAGGCTGGGTTAACTGTTAAGTTGTCCAAGGTCGCCTTTGCTAAGCCCTCTATGTCATTCCTAGGGCATATTGTGTCACCTGATGGGGTAGCAGTCGATCATTCTAGAACACTGGCCATCCGTGATTTTAAACCTCCCAAGGACATTAAAGGTATCGCCAGGTTCATTGGTATGGTGAATTTCTTCAGAAAGTTCATTCCTAACTTTGCTAATAGAGCGGCGCCCTTAAACCTTCTTCGTAGGAAAGGCATCAAATTCGAGTGGGGACCTTCTCAACAAGCCGCTTTTGAAGATCTTAAATTAGCTCTTTGTAATGCCCCTGTACTTGCTATGCCGGATTTCTCGAAGAAATTCATTGTCCAAACCGACGCATCGTCGTCGGCGGTAGCTGCAGTCCTTCTCCAAGAGACTGAACTAGGGAGGCGCCCCATCGCCTATGCATCTAGGACTCTCTCGGTTCAAGAAGCAAAGTACTCCATCTATGAGCTCGAAGGGTTGGCAGTCTTATTTGCCTTAGAAAAGTTCCGTCTCTATCTGGAGCATGTCAAATTCGACCTGGAAACTGATAATCAAGCCCTAAGCTGGGTCTTAGGTAGGCCGCGTCGTACTGGTCGTATAGCCCGTTGGGCCATCCGTATTTCTGCCTTCCAATTTGATGTCAGGCATATTAGAGGTACCGAAAATGTTGTTGCTGATGGACTCAGCCGTATGTTTTCAGACGACGTTGATAACCATGAACAGGTCGACAGTTCATCACCTCCCGAGTCCATGCTATCTGGTGTTAATGCCATTTTAACAGATGCTCCCATGCTTTTTAGGGACATTGAGAAATACCAACGTGAAGATCCGACGCTGGCTCCGATAATGGAAACCCTTTCTTCTGGGGAACATGTTGTCCCTTATGTTCTGAGGAATGGTGTTTTATGTTGCCCTTCGAGGCATGATAAGATGATGAAAGTTGTCGTTCCAGCTGTTCTTGTGCCTATGATCTTCTAGTATTATCATGAAACCCCATTAGGAGGGCATCTGGGTATCTTTAAAACTCGTGAAAAGATTCGTGAAATGTTCATCTGGAAAGGTATGGACGGTGAAATCCGTGAACTTGTAAAAGCTTGTAAATCTTGTTTGCTCAGTAAACCCACCATGTCCACCAAGGTAGGCCTTTTGTCTTCGCATCAAGCATCGCGCCCCATGGAACGCCTGTATATTGATTATGTAGGACCATTCCCCCAGTCAAAGGGTAATGCCAACAAGTTCATCCTTGTGTGTGTAGATGGTTTTACCAGATTTTCCTGGTTATTTCCGACTAAGCTGGCTACCGCTCAGTCCACCATTACTTGCCTAAATTCTATTTTTGCTTCTTTTGGTCCGTGCCAATATATTGTATCTGATAATGCTAAGGCTTTTACATTTAATTTATTTCGTAAATTCTGTTTTGACTTATCCATCTCTCATGTAACTACTTCGGCGTATTACCCTCAACCATCTCTGGCTGAACGGGTTAATCGTAATCTCAGGTCCGCACTGATTGCCTATCATCATGATGATCATTCCAGGTGGGACACGTCCCTGCATTGGTTAGCTTTTGCTTTGAATTCGGCGGTTCATGAATCTCACAAGTTTACTCCAGCTTCTTTGATGTTCAAGTTTGTTCCCAACTCGCCGCTCTCTAACCTCTGGTCTCTGAGTGACATTCTACCCGAGACAATAGATCCGGATAACATTAAAGATCTTTGGAAGAAGGCTAAAGCCAATCTTAAAGTGTCTCATGAAAAGGTTAGGGAAAGGTATGATCGTGGACGGAGACCCACCCCCTTGAAGGTAGGTGACCAGGTGATGGTCAAGAATTTTGTTCCCGCGGGCAAGCTTGCCCCCAGATTTCATGGGCCTTGTATCATTCTTGATTTTCTTACGCCAGTTACGTTGTTAGTAAGCAATCCAGCCACCGAGAGGATATTTAGGGTTCACCTGTCACAGGTGAAATCAGTGTAAATTTTGTGTCAACTTGCTTCATATAATTTGAAAGGAATATGAAGGTTATATTTTTTTTTTGAGTTCAACTTTTGAGGCTTTCTGCCCCTTCTATAATATTTTGGTCTTATATGTTATCCTCTTGTAAAACCTTCCCCGATCCGTTAAACTGCCATTCTGTCCTTGCCTCGGCCATTACCACGCTCCCGTCTCCTGCTTCATACACACTGTGGCGTAATTTGAGTAAATGCCATGGATATCTGCACGCCGCTGACCCCTCAACCTCCTCACCTAGCCTGTGCCCTCAAAGAAACATGATGGTCCAACACAATTCTGCCGCCTAGCTTTAATGTTTCAGTGCCCCCGCAGCCGCGCGGCGCTGTGCCGCGTTTGGGTCCGAGGATGGGCCCCCTCGGCCCCAGCGAGGACGACATGTGCACGGCGAGCCGGAGCTCTCCTCCCGGCCAAGGCTGATGTGCGGCGCACAACCTGCTACTTGCCCGCAGCCTGTATATGTTCACCGCGGGCGCGGCGTACTTCAACACTTCTGCTCCCCTCATAGTGCGGGCGAGCGGTATCTCAGGGTACTTGAGGGGTCGGAGCGGCCTCCTTTGGACGCAAGCTGCAACGGCCGGTCTGGCCATTCAACTTAGCCTACATCAACTACATGGACAGTCACTATAAGAGATGACTACACTTGGGAATTCAACAACAAATTTGGTGGACATTGCAAAATTTTTCATCACATTTTAAAAGATTATCTTCAGAAATTCGCCTTCTACAAACATAAAAACCTTACGTTACCAATTACAACAAAAATTTTGGAACTGAATTAAGAATTTCTCAAATACTTCTGCAATTTATTTTAATATCAACGTCAAAACTTGGACTTTGTTTTCAAACTGACTTCATGTGAAATCCCTGGAGGAACTTTTGGGGGGGGGGGTCTGTACCGGGCGGTACACCTCCACTCCGTTAATTTAAAATGTGCGCCTGTTGGAACTCCTCTGCTGGAGGAGGGCTGAACTTTATCTACGCTGTTAATTCTTTACTTTCTCAAAAGATGTCACCATGTGGAAAAATTTGAGTTTTTGAACTGTGTCATTTTTGATGTGTTTTTGTTTCGCTTGAAGTAAGAAGTGTGAACTTTCTCTTCTAGAGGACACTACTGAAGATCTACAATAGTGCAACCTAGTGCGGAGTCAAAGAACTATTTTGTTGGAGAAAATTTAATTTCAAGAGTTTGTTCTTTGTTAAATTTCTTTCTGTCATTGTTTAAGTTGGCAATATTTACCCCTTTCTTCCCCTTGTTATGAATGTAACCAATCCCGAATTTCTTTAATTAATTTCTGACCAATCAGGGGTATCTTCCCCCAACTTGAATCTGTTGCGGGGTCCTATCCAATAAAAACGTTGTGGGCGGGTGTTTTCTTTCCCCTAACGCCTAGAACCTTCCACGAGAGGTTATAAACTGCTGATTTTTGGGTCTCCGGGCCACTTCTGTTCCATCTTTCAGTGTGTTAAGTACATAGCAGGGGGCGGGAAGCGCCTCTTTCTTCGGCAGCGGTCAACAACAAGGTAATGGCCGATTAATAACTTCTTCCTTTGCTAGCTCAGCAGTTTAACTTTCGGGGCGGGTTCTAAGCGTTCTACCATGTAACCTTTTCCTAAATGTAACTACTCTGTTATATATTCTCTTTTAAAGCTTCATATTGGGATAGAGAGTGCTAACCCTCTCGAGCTCCCACTCATATTGTTGTGAGGTGAACTTAGTTTTCTCAACCTATTCTTTGATAACGTAAAACAAAGTGTTCTCTTCTTAAGTCACCTCTTTAGTATGGGATTAGCCCTTGTGTTAACGGCCTAGTGCCAAGTAGGTCTTAATCAAAGGGTACTAGGAGTGCAAGTTTGCCTCCTCCCAAATTGTTATTTTAGAGGTCATTTAATTAACCTTCTTTTTCATTTAATAGACCTCAGTAGGTTGGGTATTTTACCCCTGTGTATATGTCCTTAGAGGACAGCTTGAAGGTGAAGTTTGGTGTGGCCTGTGATTGGCTTACACTTTGAGAGCAGATTGCGCTTTTGGAATTCAATTTTTGTATGCCTCGAAGAGGCTTTACTGTGTAATTTGGAGCAAGTGCTCCAGGGTTTGATTGGGGTCTTCTGCCCCTTGGTTAAAATTTGTATATCGGAAGGTTGGGCTAGTTGCTCAAGAATTGTGAACTCAGGGCTCGAAGCCCAAATTCTGTAATCTCTGTAATTGTACATTTCAAATTGTGTTTCGGCTACTAAGTACCTGTTCTTTGTTATTACTTAATTTTGAAAAGAAAATATAACCTTGTTAAATTTTACAGTAACTTTGATTCCGTAGTTTGAGACTCATTCACGCCCGCACCTTCTTTCACCTCTACCTACCACCAAAACACGGTAACAATAATAATAATAATAATAATAATAATAATAATAATAATAATAATAATAATAATAATAATAATAATAATAATAATAATACCGGGCGAGGTGGCCGTGCGCGTAGAGGCGCGCGGCTGTGAGCTTGCATCCGGGAGATAGTAGGTTCGAATCCCACTATCGGCAGCCCTGAAAATGGTTTTCCGTGGTTTCCCATTTTCACACCAGGCAAATGCTGGGGCTGTACCTTAATTAAGGCCACGGCCGCTTCCTTCCAACTCCCAGGCCTTTCCTATCCCATCGTCGCCATAAGACCTATCTGTGTCGGTGCGACGTAAAGCCCATAGCAATAATAATAATAATAATAATAATAATAATAATAATAATAATAATAATAAGAATAATAATAATAATAGGTAAGGGTTATTCTGCCCGAAGGCAGGTCCGAACCTCCGCAGAGGTGTTCCTGAGCCGGAGTTTACGTGCGGTAGGGTGGCCAGTTCCTTTCCGCTCCTCCATTCCCTTACACCCCACCAACAGCGCGTGACAACCCATCCAACTCCTGATCACGCCCAATGTTGCTTAACTTCGGAGATCTCACGGGATCCGGTGTTTCAACACGGCTACGGCCGTTGGCTAATAATGATGATGATGATAATAATAATAATAATAATAATAATAATAATAATAATAATAATAATAATAATAATAATAATAATAATAATAATAATAATAATAATATGATTATGATGATGATGCTCCAGTAATGTGAAGAAAATAGCCACCGTTGGTCCACAGAATGCAGCAGTTACTGCAGTATGCATGAGTAACCTTAGAGTCTATATGCGTACAATGAGTGTCCTTATTTTCCGTTATTCTCTAGATTTATTTGGTCGTACTTAAAGCCACGGACACCACACATGGAGAGAATTTATCATTGTGGACTGTCCAGAAGGTTTTATTTGTGGAGAATACTCATGATTTGTTGTCCAATTCAGAGAATATATCTGAAGATTTAAAGGCTTGTACTGAATTAGAAGACACTCTTTGAACCAAACTACTTTTCTATTATCTTTACTCATTCATAACGGGCCAAAGCTTCCCTAAAACACCAAACAAACAATTTGTTAGGAATTTAGAGGTTTTTTCACTTTTGCAATAATGGGAAACGGTGAGAAGAAAGTGCTATGGAGCTCTCTTCACAGGACATGGAAATTTGATTGAAGCACGTCATTAATGGGTGAATGGTCAGCATAGTGGTGTTCGGTTGAGAAAGTCCCGGATTCGATTTTCCGACGGGTGGGAGATTTTAGTCTCTGGCTTGGTGACTGGGGTGTCTGTTCGTCTCAATGCATACATCTTCATTCACACACACTACATTTTAGTGACACTATTATGCGTGATTACTTGGTTATAGCGTTGTTCATCATCATCATCATCATCATCATCATCACTGGTGGTCTGCCTATCGGCAGGTCTTCACATGAATTCTCCACGCTGTTCTGTTTTCAGCCATTCTCTTTGTCTTCCAACAGCTTCTATTCACCTTTACACTGTCCACTAACTGATACCTCTTCCTTCCTCTCTTCAGTTTCCCTTATATCTTCCCTTCCAATGCTTCGGTTATTAAACAATTTAGTCGCAAGCAGTGGCCTAACAGATTTTTCTTTCTTCTTTGAATGCATTCCAATATCGTTCTCCTTCCTTTCTCCTTCCTTCACCCACTCTTTTTAATACTTCCTCATTCCTTACTTTTTTTCTGCCAGCTGATTTTCTCCATCTTTCGTCAGATTCACATTCTTCCTTCCTCTTTTCTCAATGTCCAAGTCTCAGCCCCATAAAGCGCCACACTCCACACAAAGCTCTTCACTAACCTCTTCTTAAGGTCCTTGTTTAGAGGACCAATCAACAGTGTCCTTTGTTTCATAAATGCTTCCTTGGCCACGTTGGTCATACTGAAACGTAATTTGATAAAAATACGTCGATATCTCGGGACGTTGTCATATACCCTGTTGACGTTGTTTCAGAGCAGCCTGGATAGACCATACTGCTACTTGCATGTATTTCCATTCTCTGAAAACAGTGCACCAACTGCGCGTCTCGTTTGCTGGTAGTGTTAGGTGAACCATCCTATATAGTGGATGAAAACTAGAAAAACTTGGAAACTTAACTCAGAGTATTTAAGTAGGTGAAGCATTGTCTGATCCTCTAATGATTAATGGGGTGGTTGCTCTTTCGTCACCGATGATATGAGCACGAAGATCTCGCTTCCTAGTGTATGTAGCGTGTATACTGCGGAGCTTTACGCCATCTCAGAAGCTCTACCAGCAGTTTGCACTGGGTGACGAAAGAAACCACTACCTTATGTGTACTGACTCGTTAAGCTCTCTGCAGTCTATTGAAACCTGTTTCTCGCAAGACCCACTGGTGCAGCAGATTCATGACCTCCTAGCCAGGTCAAGTGATGCTGGCACCAGAATCACTTTCGCGTGGATTCCAAGCCACGTTAGAATTGCTGGAAATAAAGTTGCGGATGAAGCTGCAAAGGAAGCGGTACTTTTACCTCTAAGACCTATGAATGTACCTGCTAAAGATACATTGGTTCTCGACTACGTCGAACCATCTTGGCGTCCTGAGAATCGGAATGGCTAGCTATCCGAACTCCCAACAAGCTGAGAGCAATTAATAAGACAACCACCGTGTGGTGGTCCTTTTTCCGACCTCCACGGTGAGAGGCCATATTATTGTGTAGGCTGGGGATAGGTCACGGATGATTTACGCACTCCTATCTACTGAGGAGCGAAGACCGCGCCAGTGTGTTCTTGTGGTGCCGACTTCACCGTGGCCCACATCCTCACAGAGTGCGCCGATCACTCAGGCCTAAGACGGAGCCTCGGCCTGCAGGTAACACTCGAACGGATATTAGCCGATGACGTGACTACTGCTGATCTCGTGATCCGCTTTTTGCGACAGTGGATTCATCAAGGGTATGCAAATTGCAAGTTTCTGTTACTCACGGAACTCACGTTCCCTTTTGATATGTTAATGATTTTTCGGCTAAATTCAATTATCTTTTGTTTTATTTTGTGCTTCGTTTCGAAATTCCTTCGTTGAATAAATACTTTTCTTTTATTTTAAATTTCTTTTCCACTTAATTTGTTCAGAGATGATGATTAACTAGTTGTACTTCCTCTTAAAACAAAAATCACCACCACCACCTGTTCTACAAGACAGTGTTATTGGACCTTGGCAGTAAATGTAATAACTGAATCCCTCCCGGTTGATGTATGTGGCAGCCCCCTGACGATCGAGACAAGTTATTCTGGTATGGAAGTAGTCGAAGTGACCTATAATCCAGGGAAATTATCCCAAACATAATACAATATATCAGTTTCCAAGAATTGTAGTCAAGTTAACAGTTACCGGACTGTCCCTTGTGTCATATATTTCATAGTACATCAGTTACGATTGTGATTCACTAGTAAAATTTGAGGTAAAACCGTGTTCTCGGCAATGTTTAAGCATGGCCAGTTGAACATCGGTTTTAGAGAGTGTCTAAGGGATAAATAACTTCTTTGCAATGAGGCAACAGTACTTAGACATCGTTTAATCGTAAACATAGTCTAAATACCGTTTCTGCAATTGGCCCTATGTGTTGTTGAAATGATTATGTTTATTTACTGTAAATAAAATGTGTTTTTACGGAATTGAATAGAAATGGACAGCAGGCAATGGTATGATGATAAACGGGGTTAAAAGTCAGGTTGTGAGTTTCACAAATGGGAAAAGTCTTCTCAGTTTTAATTACTGCGTTGATGGGGGTGAAAGTTCCGCATGGGGATCATTATAAGTACGTAGGTGTTAATATAAGCAAATATCTTCATTGGGGTAATCACATAAATGGGATTGTAAATAAAGGGTACAGATCGCCCCACATGGTTATGAGGGTGTTTAGAAGTTGCAGTAAGGATGTAAAGGAGAGGGCATTTAAGTCTCTGGAAAGACCCCAAATAGAATATGGTTCCAGGTGTGGGACCCTCACCAGGATTACTTGATTCAGGAACTGGAAAAAAATGCAAAGAAAAGCAGCTCGATTTGTTCTGGGCGATTTCTGACAAAAGAGTAGCGTTACAAAAATGATGCAAAGTTTGTGCTGGGAAGACTTGGGAGAAAGGAGACGAGCTGCTCGACTAAGTGGTATGTTCCGAGCTGTCAATGGAGAGATGGCGTGGAATGACATCAATACGTTTGAGTGGTGTCTTTAAAAGTAGGAAAGATCACAATATGAAGATAAAGTTGGAATTCAAGAGGACAAACTGGGGAAAATATTCGTTTATAGGAAGGGGAGTTAGGGATTGGAATAACTTACCAAAGGAGATGTTCAATAAATTTCCAATTTCTTTGAAATCATTTAAGAGGTAGGAAAACAACAGATAGGGAATCTACCACCTGGGCGACTGAACCTGTACCCTATACAGGATGGTCGGAAACTACGGGAACCGGTTATATGAGCGTTAGAAAGTTGGTCATACTGATTTATAATTTGAAAGAAATAATTGGATATCTCGCAACGTTGTCAGTTTATCAGCTTCTGAAATTAGCCAATCAGATCAGTTCGCGGGAGAATTCAAATAGGCTTTGTGAGGTGGTGTTGCTAAATATGCGCGTGCCTTAATACAGGCTTGATAGCCATGGCCAGGAATCAGGATAAAACACAGCCATTGTCACCGTAGCGCGATCCTGTCAGCTCGGAGGTCTGTATTCATAACCCTCCCCTGGAGAAGTTTCATTCTTCGACTGGTGCTCTAATGCCGGTCTGAGCTCTAGGAATGCCAACCTATTAATGTTGAAAACATTCCTTAGCAGACAAAGTCCGGTTCCTCATACTATAAAAAAACGTAAAATTAAGCAATTTCCTCAATTGTGTCAAAAGTTGAAGGGCTAAAGGGCCTGGAAAGGTTGCAAATTGTGAATCTTGGATAGATCTATCGAACTAAAAAGAAACCAAATTTCGAAAATCACTTCTGGTCTAAATGAAGTTCCGCAAAGAGCTTACAATTGCTTGTTTCTTTACACGTTTTCTTGTGTATTCAAATCATAGCCGAATTGATTTCTTTACATAATTCTTTCTGTAATGTGTTACCTGGTCTAATACCTTCAGGCGTTTTTTATATTTTGAAAAAAGGCAAACTGCTAATGTAATATAGACCGGATAACGAAAATTAAGAAAAGGATTGTCATTTTTAGGAATATATAAAATCTTCTCATACTTTACTATATTTTATTTACCTTAAGTTTCTGAGAATCTGTGATATTCATTATTGGAAATATTTATACAGACAGCATTTAACGACTTATTTTACATTCCTTACATTCAACTAAAGAGATCTTTCAACAATGATAGAGCTTATTTAATCTTCAATCAATCCTTCAATCACTACTAATCTGCATTTAGGGCAGTCGCCCAGGTGGCAGATTCCCTGTCTGTTGTTTTCCTAGCCTTATCTTAAACAATCGCAAAGAAATTGGAAATTTATTGAACACCTCCCTTGGTAAGTTATTCAAATCCCCAACTCCCCTTCCTATGAACGAATATTTGCCCCAATTTGTCCTCTTGAATTGCAACTTTATCTTCATATTGTGATCTATCCTACTTTTGAAGATACCACTCAAACTTATTCGTCTACTAATGTCATTCCACGCCATCTCTCCACCGAGAGCTCGGAACATACCACTTAGTCGAGCAGCACGTCTCCTTTCTCCCAAGTCTTCCCAGCCCAAACTTTAACATTTTCCTAACGCTACTCTTTTGTAGGAAATCACCCAGAACAAATCGAGCTGCTTTCCTGTAGATTTTTCCAGTTTTTGAAACAAGTAATCCCTTTCCGTGTAGGAACTATCACTTTCTATCTTCATTCACGCAGTTCATATCCTCAGCCACATCTTTATTTACACTTACAGTAATATCACTGTCATCATCTTCAGATGTATTACCCAGCTCGAGGAATATTTCTGCATCCATCAAGTGCAAAATATTCATTGTGAATGCTCTTGGAGTAAACACAGAACTATGCGCTTTATATCCAGGTATTAATGTCTAGTAGCATTCAACAGTAAGTTCCACAACAAGGAAACTATTTACATTTTATTATGTGTGGCCATCAATGCTGTAAAAGGCTCCCAAAACAAAATAAGACATTTGTTACGTCAAATACCGAATGCCTACTCGTATTTGAATGCCTCTGTACAGCCTCCAGACGGAAACAATTATAGCTCATTCCACGTTAAGAAAACAGTATTATTCTTATGGACTTACACGGAATGAACACACCCTCTCGGAGCCTCCCAAAACTCCTCGTGATCAAGGGATATTATACTGTACTTTGTAATGTATTATGAAAGATAGATAAAAACGATGAGGCATTTTTGCCGGTGAGTTATTAAAATAACTAGAGAACATTTTCTTTTTCATAAATACATTTGTAGGGAGGAAGCACAATGGCGGGAACAGCCATCGCTTCGTTGCCTTCCAACATTTTCCTTCTTCTGTGTTGCTCTGGTATAAGCCTCATGTGCTCCCTCACTCTGTGAACCGCCGGCAGCTCACTTCTGCAGTGAAGTAATCTACAGCCTTTATTGCGTGTGGGTTTTTAGGCTTTAAATCAGTGCGTAATTGTCTTGTGTTGAGTAATACTGTGATCTTTTGTAGAGTCATCTACCGTATTTATTTGTTGTGTTGTTTTCTAGCCTTTATTGCCTGGAGATATTTATTAAATGTAATTAAATGCATCCCTCACCCCTCGAGCCCATAAAATTATTTGTCTATTTTCTCGTCCAATTTGCCCTACACTTCAATGCTGAGGTTTTTAATGTGCCGTAGTTTGCCTCTGATTTTGTACAAACCAAAAATAGCGCCTGTAAGCCCCCGTGTCCTTTAGTTCACAAAAATAATTTGTAGCTTAGTTTCTTCCGCATTTTGTCTTGAACTTAAATACTGAATTTCACAAATTTATGTGCCGCCGTTTTCCCGCGATGTTGTTGAGCAGAGCCGTTCGATATGGCAACCCTGTTGTCATAAGAGCAATACTGTTTTCTTAACATGAAATGAGCTATCTAGCACACCAGCTACACAATTCTGCGTCATTGTTTGTAACAATAAATACTTTTCACAGTCTTTTATGTCAAATGTTAAAAGAAATAGCAGGTGGTGGGTACAAAGTTGGTATTCCTCGGGTTAAGCCAAGTACAGATTTAGCAACACGCCGCGCTAAACCCGCGAAGTGATCTGATTAGCTAACTTCAGCAGCTTATAAAATGACAACTGATACGGAAATACCGTGGAGCACAGAGGTGTGAGAAGGCGCGGGCTTTAATGGGCGGACAGAGAAAATATCAATTTAAAACTCTAAAATATGAAATTTTCTTTCTTTCTTTCTCAATGAAACTTAGATGACCAACACTAGATAACAGGTGAATAGACAAAGGTAAGCTCTAGTAAGAAGAATGATTTGACAACCCTAAAATAATCAGGTACATAATAAATTACAGAAAGGGCTTTAAGGTTCAAAGTTACAAATCTTCAAAAGAGCGTATTTACTCCACACAATTACCTTTCTAGGAGACTGTTCTCCAAAACATATTCCAAACTAGACTCTCCAAGGCACAATCTCGATTTTACATTAAGTCAAATACCGTTTTCACTGTCTTACTCGCTCGACAGTCTAACTTACATTTAAATAGGAAATTAAATACAAATAGTTAACTTTAACGGAGGCCAATAAGTGCCCATTCTACATGGCCTTAGTGAAAAAGAAAATGTTAAAGTTATTGGTCGTAAATCAGAATGTTAGGAGGCAAATGCTTGCACTCCTTTGAAGTTCACTTGAAAATTCTTAAAACCCTATGTGGGCTAATGGCTCGAAGTTACAGAGGCTCAGCCTATACTACGGAGGTAACTAGATGGAGAGAAAATTTTAAATTACAAAAGGAAGGGATACATTTTAAATTTTACGAAATTATAGTCACCCCAATACCAAGTTGAATGGGAAATACAAGAGGGTTCACACTCCTTATTCCCTAAGTTAGTGTAATGTCTTTAGACTTGTTTGAAAATTTACATTGAAAGATTGAGTTTTACATTAAGAAAGAATTTTTGAAACTTTCCCCTCAAGTTAGCTTTCTGAGACTATCACATGATTAAAAGATGTCTGCCGTTACCTTGAGATGGTGAGCCTTCTGGAGGTGGGCAAGGCAAGCCCTCTGACTCCAACACACTTTAAACTTCTTGACTGTAGCGATGGAAAAGACAATATGGCTCAAAATGTCCCAGCTTTCATAGCGGAGAGGAAGGTTCCAGAATTCTCTGAGGCGAAGCCCTGTACACACCCACAAATCCTACTGGTTAATTAAATAAATTTCAAACATTCTTTATTGCCTAAAATTTCAAGCAGGCGGGAAGAGATAGACGTTCTAGTAACCTTAGAACACCAAACACAATATACAAACAATTCGGTTTAGAAGACTTATGAATACAAAAATTCTCTTGAAAATTAATATTAATCATCCTTCCACCAGAGGGGGCACAAAAGTCGACAGTAGAGACATCTGACGGTAAACGTTCAAATTTCTTCCGATACCTAGTTTGATGTACACGTTACAGATGGCCTTCTAAAAGGCGCTCAGTTTAAATGCACGAAGAGGTTGTACCTCTGGTACAACAACGATGCGAGATTTCAAATTATTGATGATACTTAACATCTAGGTCATCAGCCATATCGAATTAATTATTTATCAGCATGAACAAACCCGGTTCACGTTGTTTCCGAACATCCTATATAATGCATACGATCCAACCCGGATGAAGAACATTGATTAATAGTACGGTAATCTACATTCAACCGATCTAAACGTACATTTTGTATTTGTCATAGGTTCTGAATCATGCCAGATTCCCAGTCCTGCTCCTTGCTGTCTTCTACAACTGTTACCATGGGATTGGTCGCCTGTTCCGTCGCGATGTTCCTGGATAACAGTGATGTTGCAACGTGTTCTGCAACTGTTAACCTGTGCCCTGTGATGTATCTCCGTAAACCAGACACTGCATTGTAACTGTGTGACGTGCCAATAAACGCTACCTCCTCTAAAGTACTTCTATATGAGCGGTTATTATGTACTTCCAAAGAGATTTAATTTGCAAACATAAGACTGTTTGTAAACATCACCACCCTTTCGTTGCAGTAACACTACAATTTGTAGGTTATGGTTCGAAATCACCTCAGAATTATTAGTGGCCATAAATACCTTAGCGGATTCTAGAATGGCCTCTACTGAGTTATTCCTCTGTGTCTGGGGGCGGTAAAATAACATCTACGGTATCCACTGGCTGTCTTAGGTGGCGACTGAAAGGGGGACCAAGGTCTCTGAACTTTAGAGCGTGGGTTGGGGACCACAGGTTTCTTAGGTGAGTCTGGCATTCCTCCCACTTACGCCAGGCTCCTCAGCTTCATCTTTCCTATCCGACCTCCAGTGGTCAATTCTTGTTCTATTCCGAAACCGATGGTATTAAACCTTTCGAGGCCTACGGAATTTTTCATTTTCACGCCCATTTTCAAGTGTCGGAACCCTTCCATTCTTTCTCTCTGATTAGTGTTATATAGATAATGGTTGCCTAGTTGTCCTTCCTCTTAAAAAAAATAATAATCACCATGACCACGACGACCACCATCACCACGACCACCGCCGCCCCAACCACAACCATCACCACCACCACCACAACCACCACGTTGTGACAAGGACTGACTGGCAATATATCGCCAGTAACTAAAAGGACCCACTGGCAATATATCAACACTAAGAGGACCGACTGGAAATATATCGCCAGTAACTAAGAGGACCGACTGGCAATATATCGCCAGTAACTAAAAGGACCGACTGGCAATATATCGCCACTAACTATGGGGACCGACTGGCAATATATCGCCAGTAACTAAGAGGACCGACTGGCAATATATCGCCAGTAACTAAGAGGACCGACTGGCAATATATCGCCAGTAACTAAGAGGACCGACTGGCAATATATCGCCAGTAACTAAAAGGACCAACCGGCAATATATCACCACTAACTAACAGAACCGACTGACAATATATCGCCAGTAACTATGGGGACCGACTGGCAATATATCGCCACTAACTATGGGGACCGACTGGCAATATATCGCCAGTAACTAAAAGGACCAACTGGCAATATATCGCCAGTAACTAAGAGGACCGACTGGCAATATATCGCCACTAACTATGGGGACCGACTGGCAATATATCGCCAGTAACTAAGAGGACCGACTGGCAATATATCGCCAGTAACTAAGAGGACCGACTGGCAATATATCGCCAGTAACTAAGAGGACCGACTGGCAATATATCGCCAGTAACTAAGAGGACCGACTGGCAATATATCGCCAGTAACTAAGAGGACCGACTGGCAATATATCGCCAGTAACTAAGAGGACCGACTGGCAATATATCGCCAGTAACTAAAAGGACCAACCGGCAATATATCACCACTAACTAACAGAACCGACTGACAATATATCGCCAGTAACTATGGGGACCGACTGGCAATATATCGCCACTAACTATGGGGACCCACTGGCAATATATCAACACTAAGAGGACCGACTGGCAATATATCACCACTAACTAACAGAACCGACTGACAATATATCGCCAGTAACTAAGAGGACCGACTGGCAATATATCGCCAGTAACTAAAAGGACCGACTGGCAATATATCGCCACTAACTATGGGGACCGACTGGCAATATATCGCCAGTAACTAAGAGGACCGACTGGCAATATATCGCCACTAACTATGGGGACCGACTGGCAATATATCGCCACTAACTATGGGGACCGACTGGCAATATATCGCCAGTAACTAAGAGGACCGACTGGCAATATATCGCCAGTAACTAAGAGGACCGACTGGCAATATATCGCCAGTAACTAAAAGGACCAACCGGCAATATATCACCACTAACTAACAGAACCGACTGACAATATATCGCCAGTAACTATGGGGACCGACTGGCAATATATCGCCACTAACTATGGGGACCCACTGGTAATATATCAACACTAAGAGGACCGACTGGCAATATATCACCACTAACTAACAGAACCGACTGACAATATATCGCCAGTAACTAAGAGGACCGACTGGCAATATATCGCCAGTAACTAAAAGGACCGACTGGCAATATATCGCCACTAACTATGGGGACCGACTGGCAATATATCGCCACTAACTATGGGGACCGACTGACAATATATCGCCAGTAACTAAGAGGACCGACTGGCAATATATCGCCAGTAACTAAGAGGACCGACTGGCAATATATCGCCAGTAACTAAAAGGACCAACCGGCAATATATCACCACTAACTAACAGAACCGACTGACAATATATCGCCACTAACTATGGGGACCGACTGGCAATATATCGCCAGTAACTAAGAGGACCGACTGACAATATATCGCCAGTAACTAAAATGACCGACTGACAATATATCGCCACTAACTAAAAGGACCGACTGGCAATATATCGCACTAAGAGGACCGATTGGCAATATATCGCACTAACTAAAAGGACCGACTGGCAACATATCACCACTAACTAAAAGGACCAACTGGCAATATATCACCACTAACTAAAAGAACCGACTGGAAATATATCGCCACTAACTACGAGGACCAACTGCACCGACTGGTAATATATCACACCAACCAGAAGGACCGACTGGCAATATATCGCACTAACTAAAAGGACCGACTGGCAATATATCGCACTAACTAAGAGGACCGACTGGCAATATATCACACTAACTAAAAGGACCGACTGGTAATATATCACACCAACCAGAAGGACCGACTGGCAATATATCGCACTAACTAAAAGGACCGACTGGCAATATATCGCACTAACTAAGAGGACCGACTGGTAATATATCGCACTAACTAAGAGGACCGACTGGTAATATATCGCACTAATTAAAAGGACCGACTGGTAATATATCGCACTAACTAAAAGGACCGACTGGCAATATATCGCACTAACTAAAAGGACCGACTGGTAATATATCGCACTAACTAAAAGGACCGACTGGTAATATATCGCACTAACTAAAAGGACTGACTGGCAATATATCGCACTAACTAAAAGGACCGACTGGTAATATATCGCACTAACTAAAAGGACCGACTGGCAACATATCGCACTAACTAAAAGGACCGACTGGCAATATATCGCACTAACTAAGAGGACCGACTGGTAATATATCGCACTAACTAAAAGGACCGACTGGCAATATATCGCACTAACTAAAAGGACCGACTGGTAATATATCGCACTAACTAAAAGGACCGACTGGTAATATATCGCACTAACTAAAAGGACCGACTGGTAATATATCGCACTAACTAAAAGGATCGACTGGCAATATATCGCACTAACTAAAAGGACCGACTGGTAATATATCGCACTAACTAAAAGGACCGACTGGCAACATATCGCACTAACTAAGAGGACCGACTGGTAATATATCGCACGAAGTAAAAGGACCAACTGGCAATATATCGCACTAAATACAAGGACCGATTGGCAATATATCCACGAAATAAAAGGACCGACTGGTAATATATCGCACTAACTAAAAGGACCGACTGGTAATATATCGCACTAACTAAAAGGACCGACTGGTAATATATCGCACTAACTAAAAGGACCGACTGGTAATATATCGCACTAACTAAAAGGACCGACTGGTAATATATCGCACTAACTAAAAGGACCGACTGGTAATATATCGCACGAACTAAAAGGACCGACTGGTAATATATCGCACTAACTAAAAGGACCGACTGGCAATATATCGCACTAACTAAAAGGACCGACTGGCAATATATCGCACTAACTAAAAGGACCGACTGGTAATATATCGCACTAACTAAAAGGACCGACTGGTAATATATCGCACTAACTAAAAGGACCGACTGGTAATATATCGCACTAACTAAAAGGACCGACTGGTAATATATCGCACTAACTAAAAGGACCGACTGGCAATATATCGCACTAACTAAAAGGACCGACTGGTAATATATCGCACTAACTAAAAGGACCGACTGGCAACATATCGCACTAACTAAAAGGACCGACTGGCAACATATCGCACTAACTAAAAGGACCGACTGGCAATATATCGCACTAACTAAGAGGACCGACTGGTAATATATCGCACTAACTAAAAGGACCGACTGGCAACATATCGCACTAACTAAAAGGACCGACTGGTAATATATCGCACGAAGTAAAAGGACCAACTGGCAACATATCGCACTAACTAAAAGGACCGACTGGCAACATATCGCACTAACTAAGAGGACCGACTGGTAATATATCGCACTAACTAAACGGACCGACTGGCAACATATCGCACTAACTAAAAGGACCGACTGGCAACATATCGCACTAACTAAGAGGACCGACTGGTAATATATCGCACGAAGTAAAAGGACCAACTGGCAATATATCGCACTAAATACAAGGACCGATTGGCAATATATCCACGAAATAAAAGGACCGACTGGCAATATATCAACACTAAGAGGACCAACTGGCAATATATCACCACTAACTAAAAGAACCGACTGGAAATATATCGCCACTAACTACGAGGACCAACTGCACCGACTGGTAATATATCACACCAACCAGAAGGACCGACTGGCAATATATCGCACTAACTAAAAGGACCGACTGGCAATATATCGCACTAACTAAGAGGACCGACTGGTAATATATCGCACGAAGTAAAGGACCGACTGGCAACATATCGCACTAACTAAAAGGACCGACTGGCAATATATCGCACTAACTAAAAGGACCGACTGGCAATATATCGCACTAACTAAGAGGACCGACTGGCAATATATCGCACTAACTAAAAGGACCGACTGGCAACATATCGCACTAACTAAGAGGACCGACTGGTAATATATCGCACTAACTAAAAGGACCGACTGGCAACATATCGCACTAACTAAGAGGACCGACTGGTAATATATCGCACGAAGTAAAAGGACCAACTGGCAATATATCGCACTAAATACAAGGACCGATTGGCAATATATCCACGAAATAAAAGGACCGACTGGTAATATATCTCACGAAGTAAAGGACCGACGGCAGTATATCGCACTAACTAAAAGGACCGACTGGTAATATATCGCACTAACTAAAAGGACCGACTGGTAATATATCGCACTAACTAAAAGGACCGACTGGCAGTATATCGCACTAACTAAAAGGACCGATTGGCAATATATCACCAGTAAGTAAAAGGACCGACTGGTAATATATCGCACGAAGTGCAAGGACCGATTGGCAATATATCACCAGTAAGTAAAAGGACCGACTGGTAATATATCGCACGAAGTGCAAGGACCGATTGGCAATATATCGCACTAAATAAGAGGACCGACTGGTACTATATCGCACGAAGTAGAATGACCGATTGGCAATATATAGCACTAAATAAAAGGACCGACTGGTAATATATCGCACGAAGTGCAAGGGCCGATTGGCAATATATCGTACTAACTAAAATGACCGACTGGCAATATATCGCACTAACTAAGAGGACCGACTGGTAATATATCGCACGAAGTAAAAGGACCAACTGGCAATATATCGCTACTAACCACAAGGACCGAGTGACAATATATCGCTACCAACTACAAGGACTGATGACGCGACTACTGCTGATGTCGTCCTCCACTTTATGTGCGGCAGTGGATTAATCACGGATATCTGAAGTGCAAGTGTTTTGTTACTCAGGGAACGCACGTTCCCTTTTTTTTTTGTTAGTGATTTTTTGGCTTAATTCAATACTTTTTGTTTTATTTTGTACTTCGTTCCGAAAATACTTCGTTGAAAAATACCTTTGTTTTATTTGAATTTCTTTTCCACTTAATTTGTTCAGAGAGGTTGATTATCTAGTTGTTCTTCCTTTTAAAACAAAATCACCACCACCAGCACGTCAACATTCAGCGACAAATGCAAACTGAAGTGAGCTGCAGCCCCATCATGCATCATGTACATGGTGCAGTGAACTGCTAGGAGCAGTAGTACAAGCAGTGTGTCCCTCAGTAAGGTCCAATACGCCGGTCCATTCTGTCTTCGGGGAAGCAAGTATGGGCCGATGAGCTGATCATTGATAATACCACACCACACAGTAAGTCCCAAAGCGCTGTTGATTAGCGACAACTGTGCTATGGGGTTTATGTGTGTGTGTTATGCAAGTTTATGGTTTCCAAATGTGGCCTAGCCGATGAACATAACGAACGACAAAAATGTCGGTATGGCAGTGGCCATGTGCAACTTCTGTAGCGTACCAAAGTAACGCATTTTAGGGCACTTTCCTAGTTTTGATCGCAGGACCCACCCCCCGCCACACGAAGTTTGTTACAAATGTTTAGATGCACCCTGTATAGTGTGACAAAAGAGTGGTGGACACCCCTAATGTGAGTGTGTCACGAGCAGTTCTTCTTCTTCTTGTGCTGTATTTTAATTACTTCATTAGTCATCTCTTTTATATGCAGCCTGAAGTGTCGAAAGCAGATGCTGTCAAGAGCTGGGAATTACTCCCAGGTAGGTGCTAGAGTTTAAGATTTTCACAGGCTGCTAAGTACACTAACAGAGGAAATACTTATCATACGTCTACAATAATTATACACTGAGTGGCCAAAAGTCACGGGAAGGAGTTTCCCATTCGAAAATATGCTGTGTGGCGGCTAGCTGCGGCGTAGCTGAGCCGTCTGCAACAGACACCAGTGTCGTGAAGATGGCAACACGTCGCGAGGTAACCGATTTTGAACATGAGATGATTATCGGCGTACGGCGCATGACCCATAGCATTGTTACACTCGAATTCGGGTTTCCGAGGTCAACAGTGTCAAGGGTGGACCTTCAATATTGCGGAGAGAATGTTACCACCGGCGTAAACCACCGCACGGGAGACAACAGGTGTGGTCGCCTCCGCAGAACCACACTGGGAACTCGACGGGTTACTGTGAGTCAGTTCACGGCCAAGTTGAATGTTGGGAGCCATGAGCCCATTTCTATCAGGACTGTAAGGAGGCAACTGCACCGCGTAGGCTTCACCAGCTGACGACCAACTCGTGTTCCGTTGCTGACACCTCAACACAGAGCTCAAGGACGTGTACGGGTCTGCGAACATCGGCAATGGGCCATGGGACAGTGGCGGAGTGTGGTATGGTCCGATGAATTCCGGTTCCAGTTGTATCGAGCTGATGGACGCGTGAAGAGTGTGGCGTATGCCCCATGAAGCTATGGACCCTGCGTGTCAACAAGGTCCTGTCCAGGGGGGAGGTGGGCTCAATTCTGGTCTGAATGGCGTTCTCATGGTCACAATTAGGCCCATTGTCCGGCTGCAGAGAGCGCTGACAGGTGCACGTTATGTGGACATTCTTTCAGACCATCTGCATCTCTATCTGGCCCTAGAGTACCCTCATGGATATGCCTTGTTTCAACAGGACAATGCGCCATGTCATCGCTTTGTGGTGGCACACAGTTGGTTGAAGGAGCAATCCAGTAAAGTTACGACCATGGATTGGCCCTCCAGATCCCCTGATCTTAATCCAATCAAGCTGTCGATGCTGTTGTAAGCTCCATGAATCCAGCACCTACTACATAAGACCAAATGTTGGTAGCAATGCAAGATGCGTAGGTCCAGATCCCTCCAGGACGATTCCAACACCTTGTAGAGTCGATGACTCGTGGAGTTGCTACCGTTTTGAGGGCTCGCGGAGGAGTAACTCGTTATTAACATCACATTCAGCGTCTTCCGTTGACGTTTGGGCACTCAGTGTACATATGATTCACGTTGTATTGGAGCAGATAATTACGTTGTTTCTTCCACGTTCATTGGACTGAATTTAGTAAATGCTTTTTACGGGTACCTGGACGTGAATCCGGCATGTTTTAAGGTTCATTTTACAGCTTGCACCAGAATCCCTGGAGTCACAGGTTTATGAGGGATACTCTTGCGACACCGAGCTCGATAGCTGCAGTCGCTTAAGTGCGGCCAGTATCCAGTATTCGGGAGATAGTAGGTTCGAACCCCACTGTCGGCAGCCCTGAAGATGGTTTTCCGTGGTTTCCCATTTTCACACCAGGCAAATGCTGGGGCTGTACCTTAATTAAGGCCACGGCCGATTCCTTCCAACGCCCAGGCCTGTCCTAGCCCATCGTCGCTATAAGACCTATCTGTGTCGGTGCGACGTAAAGCCCCTAGCAAAAAAAAAAACCTCTTGCGACAATTATCGACGTATTGCGATGTATTTACCTTTGTTCCTTCCTTCCATTAATTGCGGGCAGGAGCCGTTTGGGTTTAGGCCATATTTACGGCTTTATGTTTTCAACGTTCTTTATATATTTCACCATTCTCCCATAGCACTTTCAATGGTCGCCTAACCACAAGCAAAAATAAGTGTATACCTGAGTGAAAATCAATAAACGTCGTTATTTAGAAATTATCAGCAAAATTATCCGCACTGCCATGCAGTTTGCATCCGCCAAGCCACTAACTTTGCGGATATCTGCATCCGTGAAGGGCTGTAATAATAAAGTACTGCGAAAGGTTCAGGACGCAGTGCTCACACGAAGAAGAAGAAAATATGTTGTATGGACATGGGTCAGAAACACTTTATTTCTATGTTAGAACACATTTTTCTACAACTATACATAGCACATTTGTCATGGGGTGCTGACACGAGCAGAACATACCCCTTGAAACTCTTTATTACGTGAAATGTTCAAAATGCCCACCGTTAGCTTTGATACAAGCGTCAAGGGATAAATCACCGCATCCGGGATTCAATGCGACGGCTCTAAAGATTCCTGAGAACTGTGTACCTGAACTTTATAAAATGTCACTCTTCCTCCTGTGGATGGGGGCGGAAGAATAACACATACGGTATCCCCTTCCTGTCGTAAGAGGCGACTAAAAGGGGCCCAGGAGTTTCAACTTGGGAGCGTGGGTTGGCGACCCCGGAGCTCTTAGCTGAGTCCTGGTATTGCTTCCATTTACTTGTGCCAGGCTCCTCACTTTCATCTATCCTATCTGACCTCCCTTGGTCAACTCTTGTTCTTTTTCGAGCCGGCAGTATCAGAGCACTCGAGGCCTACGGAGTCTTTCATTTTCACGCCCTTCGTGGCCCTTGTCTCATTTTTCGAACTTTCGGATCCCTTCCATTTTTCTCTTTGATTAATGTTATATAGAGGATGGTTGCCTACTTGTACTTCCTCTTAAAACAATAATCACCACCACCACCACCACCACCACCACCACCACCACCACCACCACCACCATCAGTGGGAAAGGTTGGGCCGGGGATATGGTGGGACAGAAGTAGCCAATGAGGTTCCATCATTTGATATAACCAGTCACCTATAATAATCGTAAGTTTTTAAATTGATAAATCAGAATTTATAACCTAATATATTACATCCCGCTGTGAGTGGAGGCGGTAAAATAACACCCACGGTATCCTTTGCCTGTCGTAAGAGGCGACTAAAAGGGGCTCCAGGGGTCTGAACTCTGGAGCGTGGGTTGGCGACCACGGGGCCCTTAGCTGAGTGCTTCAACTTACTTGTACCGGGTTCCTCACTTTTATCTATCCTATTCGACCTCCCTGGTCAACTCTTGTTCTTTTCCGACCCCCACGGTACTGAGGGTAAGTGAAGTAGAATAGACCGCGGTTCAGTTTTTAGTAATTTGATGATGAAATGAAACTTGTCCGGCTCTCCAAATGCAGGTTTTTGAATCGACGCTCGTAGGCGACATGCGTGTCATAATGAGGATGAAATGATGATGATGAAGATGACACATACACCCAGTCCCCGTGCCAGGAATCGAGCCCAGGCCACCTGTGACCAAATGTCAGCACGCCAGTTATTTAGCTATGGAGCCGGACGATTTAATGATAAGATATGTAGATGATATAATGTATCGAGTAAAAGGTGAGTTACAGAATTGTGAGCAACTCCAAAAAGCCCTGAATGAAGTTGTGAAATGTACAGCAGACAATGGTATGTTGATAAAAGGGGTGAAAAGTCGGGTAGTAAGTTTCACCAAGAGGGAAATTACCATCAGTTTTCATTATTGTGTTGGAGTGAACGGTCCTCATGGAATTACTAAGTACCCAGGTGTTACTAAAAGGAATGATCTTCATTGAGGTAATCATATAAACGGGATTGTAAATCAAGGGTGCAAATCTCTTCAAGTTGCTATACGGTAATTTAGGGATTGTAGTAAGGATGCAGAGGAGAGGGCCCCAATTAGAGTACGGTTCTCGCGTATGGGACCCTCGCCAGGACCACTTGATACGAGTACTGGAAAAGATCTGGGCGATTTCCAACAAAAAAAGTAGTGTTACTGAAATGTTAAACTTTGGGCTGGGAAGACTTGGGAGAAAGGAGACGAGCTGTTCGACTATGTTCCGAGCTGTCAGTGGAATGTTGGCATGGAACGACATTAGTAGATGAATAAGCTTGAGTGGAGCTTTTACAGGTAGGAAGCATCACAATATGAAGATAAAGTTGTAATTCAAGAGGACAGATTGAGGCAAATATTCGGTTATAGGAAGGGGAGTTAGGAACTGGAATAATTTACCAGGGAATATGTTCAATAAATTTCCAAATTCTTTGAAATTATTTAAGAAGAGACTAAGTAAACAACTGGTAGGCAATCTTCCACCCGGGCGACTGCCCTAAATGCAGATCAGTAGTGATTGATTACACATATTCTACCGATGCAGTTAAATAATTTCTCCTTGTGTGTTATAATGACGTATCTCGATGTTCAGAGTATGTTTGTTTTACAGCAAACTGTACTCGGCCATCACCATTTCCACGGTGGAAAAAGCCGCAACTTCATCCATGCTTGCATGGAAGAGCCGAAGAGAGAGTGTGCAGAATTTGTAGGTATTGTTTCCCGAACCGGCGTGCACAATCGATCGGTGGCAATAAATATTCTGGACCATATGCAGAAACCACAGTTTATAGCGTGTAGTGGTCATTGATTGCTCTGTTATTGCCTGTTGTTACACAGCCCGCAGAGTTATCCATGGTCCACTGGAAATAATACAGGGAGTATTTTGAAGATTTGTCTTCACGGATGCTAACAATTTTGATATTTGATAATCTTCTTTTTCTTCTCCCTGTGGGTGGGGGCGGTGGAATGACACTCACGGTATTCCCTGCCTGTCGTAAGAGGCGACTAAAAGGGGCCTAAGGGCTCTAAACTTGGGAGCGTGGGTTGGCGACGACGGGGCCCTTAGATGAATTCTGGCATTGCTTCCATTTACTTGTCCCAGGCTCCTCACTTTCATCTATCCTGTCCGACCTCCCTTCGTCAACTCTTGCTCTTTTCCGACGCCGACGGTATTAAAGCATTCGTCGCCTAGGGAGTCTTTCGTTTTCAGGCCCTTCGTGGCCCTTGTTTTTCTTTGGCCGGTACCTTCATTTTGAAGTGTCGGATCCCTTCCATTTTTTCTTTCTGATTAGTTATATAGAGGATGATTGCCTAGTTGTACTTTCTCTTAAAACAATAATCACCACCACCACTCTGCTCAACGATTAACATCTCCATCCGACGGAGGAATCACCATCAACAGCGTCAAACACTTTCACTCCAAATGAATATTGCGGAGAGGTTTGGAATTGCAGCGACGCTTTTGACACGCAATATAGTGATTAGAAATTGCACACCATTACCTGTCCAGCTGGATGTACCGTACACCACTGGGTCCTGTAGCGTTGAGCCGATTCCCTCACCACGCCAAATCTGTGCCGTTCCTTTGCAGGTAGTTTTCGAACTACGAGATACGCCACTTCGTCTGATTAAATAACTGGTTTGTGTTGGTAATCTAAAATCAACCATTTTGGACCTAATACCGCTTGGGAAATAAACGGCTGATAAGTATGTTACTCCTGATATAACAGAAATAAATAGACTTCGTCTTCGAAGATGTGTACCTTATTGTTTAAAGGTTTAGAATGAAGAAATAAAATGTCAAACCCATTCTGACTAGATGCTCCATTTAGGCAGTATCTACCAACGTGGTACGTACGAGTGTCAAGAAAAGAGCATAAGCAGTGAAAAATTAGTGATGATCTGAAATACTCCCTTGAGCGTAATTTAAAAATAAAAATAATTATTTATTGAGCTAGACCTCGGTTATCTTCGAGATTCGTATCGGCAACCTTTGAAACACAAACTATGTATCGATTATGCAACGGCCGTGAGACATCTGGTGTACACTTTACGGACTATCACTGTTGTTGTTTACACAGCAAAGTCAAAATATAGAATTCATGATAGGAACAAGATTTGCTTCTAGAAATGTTATATGATGTGTGTGTGACACAGTTGTTGGCTTAAGATAATTAAGGTTAGGAAATTATCGCTCGATCATACTATCGATTTAGTTTAGATTTCATTTCCATTCAGTAGGCAGTATTACCGGAACCGGGAGAGCTCCCTCCTTACTCCTCACTCCCGTAAAACCTGATATTACTAAAAGGTTCGCGTACTGTATTCTTATTGACTTACGGCATTTGTACATGTAATACATTTGCTTGTGAGAATTATTTACAGGCTGGTTTCCCTTCAGTTCGACAAGTAGTAGCAAATTTGAAGAAGGGAGCTGAATAATTTACACCAGTCAAACGCCGAAGAATACCGTTATAGTAACGCGTATATCGAAATAAATGCAGAAATATACAACATTAAATTGAGTAAGAGTGAGAGACTTGACTTACTTGACGTATTTCCTGTTGCTCCTCCTGGACATAGGGCTTCCATCAAACACTTCCATCTGTTCCTATTGTTGGCTAACCTCTTCACTTCGTTCCAAAGTTTTTCCCACTGCTAACACATTCCTCTTCGATCGTCTTTTTCCAGGTCTTCTGTGGACGTCCGCGCTTTCTAGCGCCTTGGGGGTTCCAGTCGAACGCTGTCTTTTCAATGCCTCCAGCGGGCTTCCTTAAATTATGTCCTATCCAACGCCATTTTTTCTCCCTTATCTGCATTTCAATTGGCTGCTGATTAGTTTCTTTGAAATAACATCCAGCCATCTTCTGTTGATGATACGTCGTAGACAGCGATTCACGAAGACTTGCAGTTGTTTAGTCGTCTTCTGGGTAACATTTGTGTTAAAAAGTCGTAGCTTAGTTTTTCTAGAAATGTTCTTGTTTTTCCATATTGGATACAATTGAACAAAAGCACCATTTTCTTTCCTGATACGACTCTTAATGTCTTCTTCTGCTCCTCCAGTCGTAGTAACCATACTCCCAAGATATATGAACGAGTCTGCTTGTTCTATCTCTTTATCATCTGTAGACAATTTATCATCAATCTTGGAATTGACCCTCATCTCCTTGGTCTTATTAATATTTAAGTCCAACATCCTCTGCCTCCTCCCTCAACCGCTTAATCTTTTCTTCCATATCTCTGGACCGTTCAGCCAGTAGGCAGACGTTATCTGCAAAAACAAGGTCTTCGAACCTATCTTATAAGCCCCACTAGATCCTCCTTTTCCGACCTCGATACACTCTTCAGCACACTATCCAACACAAGTATCGAAAGCGTCGGAGAAAGAATACAGCCCTGTCGAACTCCCGAGGTCACATCTATTGGTTCAGTAAGATCTCTCATATGCAGAACCTGACATTTATAACCCTTGTACATATCCTTTATAATATCCAGAATCTTTTGTGGTATTCTTCAAGTGTTTGCGACATAACTCTTCTATTTACAGAGTGGAAGGCCTTCTTAAAATCAACGAAAGTCAAGTAGATGTTCCAAGATGATTCTCAGAGTGTTTTTGAGATCGATACAGCTACGATGTTTACGAAAACCAGCCTGTTTCCTTCTAAGGCGCAATTCCACAACATATTTCACCCGCTCTAAAATGATCCTTGAAAGCACCTTACTTGGTACCGACAACAATGTAATTCCCCTCCAATTATTACACTTAGTAATATCCCCATTCTTTGGTATCATAACAATAAGGCCTTTCTTCCATTCAGCTGGTAGCTTTTCTTCATTCCAGATCCTTTCCAACAGGGGGTGCAATCATTTTGCTGAGGTCTAAATATCTGCTTTAAGTATTTCTGGCGCGATAATTCCTCATTAAGCTTGAAACCCGACTTAATTAATATCGTGATTGATCATTTATTACCATTTTCTCAGGTAAGGAAAACTCCATTATTGATACATTGAAGTTAGTTTGTTGATGGTTATGTCTCGTGATTTTTGTGAAGTTGGCAGCAGTGATGAGTGTCATTAGAAGGAGAATAGGGCGGCGATTTAGTGTATACTGTATTACCTTTCGTGACAAGTACTATAGCTGAGGACATATAATTATTGTTAATTCGATAACATTGTTTGTTTTATTTGACTCGTTTCTTTCACTCTAAAGAGACTGTGGGTGTTCAAGTTAAGAAACAAGCGAGCCCGTGCTGAGTGGTTAGTGGTGTACATGGACTAAGTGGAGTCTCGTATCGACAGCTCATTCATCAGGGTAGATAGCTGTCACTAGAAGGAAGCGAACCGCCAAAGTGATACGGGCGTGTACTGATCCGTACTCTGTTTCTGCTGGCTGTCCTTTAGTCGATATACATGTTTTTACTAAAACTCTGAATTCTATGATCTAAAAACTAGGAAAATGAGCGCGCACTTATGCTCTTAAAATATGGCTTAAAATCCTTCATTTATGACGCAAAAGAAATTAACCACTAACATATATTTTATTTACAACATGGTGATCCTTTTAATTTTTATTTTATTTATTCATAAAAGACCCCAACGAGCAAAGATCACTTTAAAGGGTTGTATAAATTATACATATGCATTTCATTCAAAACGAAAAAAAATTCGAACATGTTCATTGTTCAAGGTGTGATATCTGTTAGTTACAATAAATTTAAAATTGAAACTACTATAATAATATCAACAAAAAGTAGAATTAAATTGCTCCAGGGGCTCTAAACTTGGGAGAGTGGGTTGGCGACTACGGGGCCCTTACCTGACTCCTGGCATTGCTTCCACTTACTTGTGCCAGGCTCCTCACTTTCACCTATCCCATCCGATCTAACTTGGTCAACTCTTGTCCTTTCCCGACCCCGACGGCTTTAGGTTTCCGAGGCCTAGGGAGTCTTTCACTTTCACGCCTTTCGTGGCCCTTGTCTTTCTCTGGCCGATACCTTCATTTTTCGAAGTGTCAGATCCCTTGCATTTTTTCTCTCTGATTAGTTTTATATAGAGGATGGTTGCCTAGTTGTACTTCCTCTTAAAACAATAATAACCACCACCATAAATACATTGAAAGACACTAAATTATATCCTAACTAAGCTGCCTCTGTGGACCAGTGGTAGACTGTCGGCCTCCGGATCCCAAGATAGCGGGTTTAAACCCGGCAGATGTAGTCGGATTTATGAAGGGCTGAAGAAAGTCCATTCGACACTCCATGTCGTACGATGTAAAAGATCTCTGGTGATACATTTGGTATTTACCCGACAAAATTAATTAAATCTCAGCCATAGACGCCCAAGAGAGATCCGGTTTACTCTGTCTGCCATCTAGCGGACCTAGAGTAAAACGGAACGTCGAAATTGACGAGCACACAGCCAGATGGCGTCAAATCGAAATGTCTGCAAACGGTAGCTGAGGCCATACGATTATTATTATTATTATTATTATTATTATTATTATTATTATTATTATTATTATTATTATATCCTAACTAATAACAAAAACATTCCTTTACCTGTTAAACGTAATAATTTACAGATATTTTTTACATATGTTTTAGACCAGGTAGGACTGAAACAATAATTTCCTTAAATTAAGTTTAAATTTATTAATTGTTGAAATATATTTTATTTCATGAGGTTGTATATTTTAAACAAATAATTATTCAGACTTTTTGTTCCATAAATTACTGCACCTGATTGACAGGTATAAATATTCGGATTTTTTCGTGTGTCTTGTTGATGTATATCTCTATTATTCTATATTGTATGATAAGATAGTTATGAATTTTATTGTTAACAATATTTGTAAATATAAACGCCGGGTTGAGTGGCTCAGACGGTTAAGGCGCTGGCCTTCTAACCCCAACTTGCCAGGTTCGATCCTGGCTCAGTCCGGTGGTATTTGAAGGTGCTCAAATACGACAGCCCCGTGTCGGTAGATTAACTGGCACGTAAGAGAACTCCTGCGGGACTAAATTCCAGCACCTCGGCGTCTCCGAAGACCTTAAAAAGTAATTAGTGGGACGTAAAGCAAATAATATTATTATTAATTGTAAATATTAACAGCAGCATTGAACTTGATCTCTTAATTCCAAAGGTAGTATTCTAGTCTGATTATTAAGGAGTTTAGTTGGTGTTCAATATGATGCTCCTAACAAATTTCTAATGGCCCTATTCTGTAAAATTTTCAGTGGTTTCAAATCTATTTTACACCCGTGACCCCAAATGATAAACATGCAAGTTATGTGGGAATGTATGAAAGAATAATACAAGGATCTCTGTCCATATCCCACTGTGGGTAGGAGCGGAGGAATACACCCAAGGGATCCCCTGCCGATCGTAAGAGGCGACTAAAAGGGGCCCAGAGTCTCTTAATTTAAGAGCATGGGCTGGCGACCACGGGAACCTTAGCTGAGTCTTGGGATTACTTCCACTTACTTGTGTCAGGCTCCTCATTTTCATCTATCCTAACCGATCTTCCTTGGTCAACTCTTGTTATTTTCCGACCCCGACGGTATTAGAGCACTCGAAGCTCGGGGAGTCTTTCATTTTCACGCCCTTCCTGGCATTGTCTTTCTTTGGCCGATACCTTCATTTTTCGAAGTGTCAGATCCCTTCCATTTTTTATCTCTGATTAATGTTATATAGAGGATGGTTGCCGAATTGTACTTCCTCTTAAAATACAAGTAATAATCACCACCACCACCTCTCTGTCCAGAACCTCACAGGACTCTCTTAACTACCTGAACACATAAAAAATCGGAGCAATCCTATCACATAAACTAAAAATATACTGTTTCCAACTTAAGTTATTATCTACTGTCAAGCCCTTATTTGCCGAATAATATTGTTTTCAGCTAGTACCTGATTAGCAATTTAAATCCCGTTCAGTCGATGTGAGATTTGTGCTGGACGAAGCAGAGGCGGGACAGGTTTTTCTCCGGGTACTCCGGTTTTCCCTGTCATATTTCATTCCAGCAACACTCACCAATATCATTTCATCTGTCACACATTAACCATTGCCTCAGAGGAGTGCGACAGGCTTCCGCAGCCGGCACAATTCCTATCCTCGCCGCTAGATGGGGCTTCATTCATTCCATTCCTTTACCCCGCCACCGATCCCCAACGCACTGAGTCTCACACTGACTCCACCACAGAGTCCAACACCAACACCGATTATAGCTCCACCACGGAGCCCAACACTGACTTCGAGCCTGTTTCCAGTCATTCGACCGGGACGAAGTATGATTTAAAATACTGGAAATAGCTCTAAAACAAAAGAGACCACAGCATAAAAATTATTAAGAAAAGAACATAAGGGGTGTATCAGTTTAAGAATAAATATACTGACGAAAGTCGGAGTCGAACTCGAAACCTTCAGTTCTCAACGTCACTGCACTAGTGACTACGCCACGGGGGCAAGGCGGAAACATATGCGGGAATAAGACTACAGCGGGATAAACGAAAGAAAATCATGAAAATATTATCGATAGTTATGTTTTGAGTAAGAATATAACATACCCTTGGCAGTATAGTCTGGGTTTTCTTAAGAGGATCAACGTAAAGTGCTTGCCTTTGCTGACGACCTAGCGATAATTACTCGGACTCCTGAGGAAGCCAGACAGGCCGTCGAGAAACTGCATGAAATCGCCATCAACACTGGCCTCCAAATCTCTTGCGAGGAAACACAATACATGGACTCCAAGAACCTAACCCTGACATCACCTACAACCAAATATGGCAACATCGTACAAGTTAAGCACTTCAAGTACTTAGGTGAAATTATTGGGAACACTGGAAATGAAAAGTAGCTAATGTAACACGAGCGGAAAAATTACCTAAAGCCTACACAATCACTTGGAATATGTACATTAAGAAATCGCTTTCCAGCAAAACCAAACTCCGTCACTACGACACAGTTGTTCTCCCAGAAGCACTGTACGCAATTGAGACGTCATCCTTAACCATGAACATCAAGGACATTGAGAAAATGGAACGGCAGATACTGAGGAAGGTATTTGGACCCAAGATTCAAGATCGTATCTGGATGCGTAAAAGTTTAAAGAAACGTTAGGCGTGTGGAATTTTGCGGACAAATTGTACGAATGAACGACTCTCGATTGACCAAAAAAGAAAACTTCACCATCATTAACGGAACCAGACAAACCAAATTACGCTGGTTGGTAGACACTCAAAGCGACCTTGCAGAAATTAATATTGACGCACTGGCAACTACACGGACCACATTCAGGCAGAAAATCAGTTCACGTAAGTTCTCATCCAAGAAGCCAACAGCCTGGAACTTGAAACTCGAAAATATTTGGACACAGGAGAGAAGACGAGCCCATAGTGAAAGGATGAGTAAGTTTTGGGCAGATAAGGAGAACAAGAAATAAATAATGATTATACGCGCTCCTTAGAGGCCAAAACGAATTGTATAATAATAATGTTAATGAAACTGAAAACCTACAACCTGTTTTCCAGTCATTGACCGTGTCAGGAATGGAATGAATGAGGCAGATATAGGCTATTAGTACGATGGGGTCGCCACTTCCAAAGTGATTTATTAATGACTGATAGGTGCTATGAAATGAGAATGGAGAGTGTTGCTGGAATGAAAGATGACAGGGAAAACCGGAGTACCCGGAGGAAAACCTGTCCCGCCTCCACATTGTCCAGCACAAATCTCACATGGAGTGACCGGGATTTGAACCACGGTATCCAGCGGTGAGAGGCCGACGCGCTACAGTCTGAGCCATGGAGGCTCCAATAATGCTAATAATAACAATAATATTTTTATTTGAAGATACTGCGCGCAAATTGTGCATAGAGTTGAGAACAAACTAAAATTATCATGCAAACTGACATCGCTCACTTTGACAAAAGATTACAATAGAAGATCTCCGATTTTTACAAGTAGGTACATGGTATTTGTTGCATTGTGCAACGCATAATTTACATTCACAGGATTCATCTGGGTCATGGAAGTACTCGGTATTACACAGATTATGGTGCTATCCATGTACCGCCATCGAGTTCACAGTGTCGCAGGTCTTGGTTAATGTTTGTCCATGCCCTATTCATCATGGCCTTCGTTGATCCAGATTTCATTTCTTTTCTTCACACTGTCCTATATTAATTTCTCACAGGCGTCTGTGAATGGTAGCCCTCTCTTTATCCAGAGATCACCGATGAAGAAGGTCTCCGTGGCAAGTTCATATGCTAGCCGAGATTTTGCGTATTTCGATATCCCCAGGGTAGATTTTAAGGAAACGCGACTTGACTGCTTCGAGTGTCCTCAACTCCACCATAGTCAGCTTCTCCCAGATGATTTTCGGATCATAATAATAGGCTTAATTATAAAAGGAAATCATTTTAGCATCGTTATTGGTATCTTAGTATCGGAATTTTAGTAAGATATTGTGGAAAATCGAATCATTCCAGGGAGCGAGTTATGGCCATCGCCTCTCGTGACGAAAAGGGGACGGCGTTACACTTCTTGATCGAACGAGCACAGACACACAGTTGAGCTTAGTCACGCTCTGTCTTGGCACGAACATTATATCTCCCTTAACTCACAATAAAGTTCAACATTCGTTGTAGAAGAAGGCGCACTACATCACTGGGAACAAAGTGGTGAGGCCTAACACGAACATGGAACACGGGCTGAGTTAGATACTGTTTACATGGGGACTGACAATGACTGACAGTTGGAACTTTCTGAGTGTTATTCTCCCTCAATAATTGATGTAATTTTTTAGCAAGTGATAGTTATCCTTTTATTACGGGTTTTAGCTTTGCCGGATGAATTCTTCGCTTCTCATTCCTGTCTGTGAGCTTCTTTTCCTATTTTTCTATCGGGTTCTTTTCTCTTTCAGGTGTTATAACTTGTTCAACTTTGTTAGATGGTGTTTTTGATGTTTAATTTTCCGCAGACATTCTGATTTGTTATCTAACTTCTTGTGACTCTTTAAGGCCTGTGTTCTTTCGCCTTTTAAAGTTTTAAAATCATCTTGTTGTTATTCACTCATTGGAACTTATCGGTACTCCTCTTTTTAAATTTGTATTTTTCTGGTTTTGTTACCAGTTTTGGTTTAAGATTCTCAGTTTTATGTACCTACCTTGAAACCTCTGAGTATCCACACACTTCCTTGACCTGTTTGCGTGATATCTCCATATTACTGTTGATAAACCTAACCATAATAGGTAATCGATTTGATCCTGTACTGAGTTGTCTAAATCTTCTAAAAGTGATTTAAAATAGTAAGCGTTTGGTACACAATTTTTATAACTGAAAATTATTCATTCATACGTGTTTCAGGAACATAGTACATTCACATCATCAGTGAAGTCCAATCAAAGAATGAAAATAATATATCACTATCGTTTGTTTAGCCCAACATTTAAAGAAGTATTGTATCATAATACACCATATCAATTAACAAACATTAGTGCTAGTGATAGTTGATCAATTGTCTTCACTCAAATATCTGGGTACCATTTGGATGACCAATGTAACTCCAAACGGGAGATAATATCTAGAATTGAGTAGGCTAGGAAACAATTCATTACCATGAAGAAATTCTTTGTGAGGCCAGATCTCAGTCTCCAACTACGAATTCGTATGATCTGCTGCTATATATTTTCTGTTCTCCTATATGGATGTGAAAGCTGGACTCTGGATCCAATCATAGAAAAACGTATTGATGCCTTCGAAATGTTCCTGTATCGCCGTCTCTTGCGGATATCCGGGGTGATGAAAATCCCCAATGCCGAGGTCCTTCGTCGGATGAAAAAATCAAAAAGAACTACTGCTCACCTTAAAACATAGGAAAACGCAATACCTAGGACATATATAATGAGAGGTGAGAGGTATCAGTTATTACAGCTTGTTATCGAAGGAAAGATACAGGGGAAGAGATCTGTTGGGAGAAGGAGAAATTCATGGCTCAAAGACCTTCGAAGATGGCACTGCTGTACTTCAGAAGTGGCATTCCATTCTGCGCTGTCAAGATCAGAGCTAGTTACGTGGATCGCCAACCTCCGCTCGGAGACGGCGTCTTAAGAAGAGAACTATCATTATTCATTACATAAAATTTTAATGTTTTGATCATGTTGAATGAGAATACCTAAATAAATTTAAGAAGAAAAAGATAAAATTTGACGATATTAATAAATGCAAATATTATAATAATAATATTATAATATTTCACTAATGTTTGTTTATTCATTGATATGGTGAATTATGATATAATACTTGATTAAATTTTGGGCTAAACGAAAGATAGTTTTAATTTTTATTCCTTGATTGGACTTCACTGATAAACGGAATGTACTATGTTCCTGAAATATGTAAGAATAAATAATTTTCAATTATAAAAAAGTATATTGACAAGGTGGACCAAACGCTTAATATTTTAAATCCTTTTTAATAGTTTATGTCGATACTATTATTATTTCCAACCCAACGTTTCATAAAAATCAAACATTACAAGACACTGTAACGAGTTGCAAATTCTTTCTCATGTTCTGTGATCTTGTGATCGTGGAAAACTTCTCAGGAACGTCTGTCATCATACAATCAAGAAGATAGGGCAGATGTCTCTTGTTGGACACGTCGTCATTTTTCAGCGTAATTATACAGCTCCTAGTTGGATCGCCTTCTGTATTCGCTAGCTGCTTTGACTGGCTCCAGTATCTTTCCCTCCTGTATCTCCAGTTTTCCCGTTAGTCCCCTCCTTCAGGCAAGCAACTCAGCGTTGAAAACTTCCTAGCGATATGAGCTAAGAAATTTAGGTAAATAAAATATAATAGTATGAGAATATATTCTTTATTTATTCCTAAAATTACAATCCTTTTCTTAATCATCGTTATCCAGTCGATAGGATTAGCAGTTTGCCTTTTTCTATCACCACTAAAAGCGCTAATGTGAGTCAATGCAGAGTTTCACTTAAGCCCTTATAACTACATCCGGTGTGGACATTTAAAAAAAATCAAGAATCGCCTGAGGTTATTGAACCAAGGAACGCATTACAGAAAGAAATATGTAAATAAGTTAATTTGGATAGAATCTGAATAAAAAAAAGAAAAGTAAAGAAAGAAGCGATTTTAGGCTGTTTTTCCTGAATTGCATTTAGGCCGGAATTATTTTCGAAATCTGTTTATTTAGTTCGGTAGAGCTATCCCAGACTCACGATCTGAAACCTTTCCGGGCCATTTAGCCCTTCAACTTTGGGCACAATTGAGGACATTGTTTAAATTTGCGTTTTCCGTAGTATGGGGACCCATATTTTGTCTGCTAAGAAATGTTTTCAACATTGTCCAGCTCCATGGATAAATGGTTAGCGTGCTGGCCTTTCGCCGCAGGGGTCTCGGGTTCGATTCCCGGCAGGGCCTGGAATTTTAACTATGATTGCTTAATTTCTCTGGCACGGGGGCTGGGTGTATGTGTTGTCTTCTTCATCATTTCATCCTCATCACGACCCGCACGTCGCCTAAGGGTGTCAAATCAAAAGACCTGCACCTGGCGAGCCGAACTTGTCCTTGAACACTCCAGGCACTAAAAGCCATACGCCATTTCATTTAATTTCATTTCAACAATAATAATAATAATAATAATAATAATAATAATAACAATAATAATAATAATAATAATAATAATAATATTTGCTTTACGTCCCACTAACTACTTTTTGAGGTCTTCGGAGACGCCGAGGTGCCGGAATTTAGTCCCGCAGGAGTTCTTTTACGTGCCAGCAAATCTACCGACACGGGGCTGTCGTATTTGAGCACCGTCAAATACCACCGGACTGAGCCAGGATCGAACCTGCCAGGTTGGGGTTAGAAGGCCAGCGCCTTAACCGTCTGAGCCACTCAGCCCGGCATTTCAACATTAAAACTCAGAGGCGTACAGGGATTGTGGACGATAGTGTCTACATTTGGTATTTCGCGAGAGACACCTTTTATTGTATTATTAATCTCCATCGTTCGTAATGGAATGTAAATTTCCTAAATTTTGATTGAGAAGTCCAGAGTGACTGCGTTGTAATTATTCACTACATGGACGGAAATATTTTATACCGGGTATATGAGCGTTAGTGGGTTGTTCACACTGCTGAACAGTTTGAAGGAAGTAATTCGATATCCCGTACCATTTTATCAGCTGCTGAAGTCAGACCGCTTCGCGGTGAATTCTGATAGGTTTTGTAAGGTGGTATTGCTAAACCTGCACGTGACTTAAGACCAATCGAAGAAAAAACTAGGCTCGAGGAGCGATCCGAGCAGACAGGATCGCGCCATACGGTGACAGCGGCTGAAACCCGCGGCGTGTTTGACGCTGATTTATCGGCATGGCCCTCAAGCCGACTTTTAATTACGTGGAGATTTAACAAGCTCATTTGAATTCGCCCGCGATCTGATTGGCTACTTTCAGAAACTGATAAAATAAGAACGGCGCGAGATATCGAAATATTTCCTTCAAATTGTTCATCAGTATGACCAACCCTCAAACTCCACCCGCAGGGAAGATAACGAGTTCGGACAAATCGAAAGAAAAATGAGTGTATCCACACACAAAATGGTAAAGCTCGTGAATAAAGAGAAAATGAGACATTCTAAACCTCGTAAATACATATTATTATTAGATGTAGTAGCGAATTCTCCTAATACTGGAAGACGTTAAGCAAATAACTCAATCTATTCTTCTATGGGTTCTTCTTGTTTTTCCAATAGGTAGAATAACACCCACGGTATCCCCTGCCTGTCGTAAGAGGCGACTAAAAGGGGCCTCAGGGGCTCTGAACTTTGGACCGTGGGTTGGCCCTCAGCTGAGTCCTGGCATTGTTTCCACTTACTTGTGCCAGGCTCCTCCCTTTAATCTATCCTATCCGGCCTTGGTCAACTCTTGTTCTTACGTATGGAGGCCTAGGGAGTCTTTCATTTTCATGCCCTTCGCGGAGAAAGAGACATCATGAGACACAAAGTAAATAATTGGGAAGCTACATCAGAACAACTACAACTACAAAGTACAGATCAAAGTGGTCGGAAGAATAATCTGTACCTCCTGCATGTCGTAAGAGGCTACTAAGAGGGTAACTACCAAAGATCCTGTATTCGCTCTCTCGTCTTCTAGGTCCAAAACATGTCCATGATTCTGTGCTTTTCTATATAGTGGAGACAATTTGCGAGTGTAAATTGTTTTATTTTTGAGCTTAATTTTATTGCTATACCACTGTAATCAGACCTTGTCTCAGGGATATATTCCCATCACGCTCGTAAGTCAATCCCTTGAACAACTTCGCCGTGACGTAGATCAGATAGGCAACCTTTCATGCACTGCAGCAGAGCTGCTAACATATCCCTGTCGTGCTTGCCCACTACAGCTTTCACGGCCACAGTGTCCGATGACACGCTCTGGCCGATGCACTGCACACGTACACGGTTGGTTCTATTGCTGTGATTTTTAAATGCGTGTTTGCTAATTGCCAGAAAGTAAATAATTGAGTAGTTTGCCAGGCTGAACGGTTCAGATGGTTGAGGCGCTGGCCTGCTGAACCAAACTCGGCAGGTTCAATCCTGGCTCAGTCTAGTAGGATTTGTAGGTGATCAAATACGCCAGCCTCGTGTTGGTAGATTTACTGGCACGTAAAATATCTTCTGCGGGACAAAATTACGCCACGTTGGCGTCTGCGAAGACTACCAAAATGTAATTAATGGGACGTAAAAACAATAACATTATTATTTGAGTAGTTATTAGGAATAGCCTCCAGTTTTACTCCAAATCCGAACTACAGGCGTATGGAATTCATTTGAAAATCGCATGCATTGACTAAGATTTGAACCACGGCCATCTTCATAAGAAGCCAGTGGCGATGCGTCTCCAGTTCTGGTTCAAAGTTCGATAAATGATAACACGTTTTGCCCTAGGGGTGTGTAACTAGATCAGTTAAAATAATAACTGAATACTGTCGTCTGTATTTATTATATTATCCTACATTCATAGAGAGGATCACTTAGAAAAATCATCTTTTCCATAGTGCACGGACACTTCTACTATATTTCCTCCCAAGCCGAAAACGTGATGTACCTATAGGAAGTGCATTTGCTACAAAGCTGTCAGCGTCCTGTTATCTGCACAGTAGTCAATGTTTCCTGTTTTGCTTTATTTCGCACGCGTGCCGATTGTTTGTAAACATCAAGTTACGTAACAAGTTCGTGTGCTTGTTGTGACTCACTCTGCTGCTCTAACCTTCGTCCAGTTGTGTTGTGTTTGTTACAACAGGTGGCTTGCCCTTATGACTGGAGTTAGTCACAGCATAGAGAAGCAAGCCACTGTACGGCTGCGCGGATTCTTGCCTACTGTATTACCTTACATAAAAAAGTATTGTATTTTGAAACGTCCTATCACAGTACTTACAGTTTGATCGTGGTACAACATTCCTTTTCACCCCTATTTGAGTGAGGAGGCTGTGCATGAATGTAAAGAAGTATTATAAAGGGAAATATGAACGATCAGAGAGTGGAAACTGTTAGGTTTGTTGATTATAGGCAGTTACTGAAGACAGTGAAGAATTACAAAAGAATTCCTTGGAGTATATGGACTTAATTTTTAATTAATTGAACATTAAAATTAACTTAAAGTAAGTGGGTGTAATTGCCAGATAATTACGTCATTATCAAAATTAGAAGCATTCCACTAAAATACGTGAACAATTTTACATATCTAGGGCGCAACATTACTGCAGATGAACGAAGCACAATGGATATAAAAGAACAGTATTTTTAAAGCCAAGTTGGCATTCAACCAGAAAAGGAGCATTCTAACTGCTAACACAGGGAAGGACTGCCTGGGATTAGTTGCTGTCTTCCTGTGGTGATAATGTACCCTCGGCGTGTTCTTATATTAAAATACTAGGGCGCCCTGGTCACCCAAACTCGAAATAAAACTTACTCATAGACGTTTACATTTAAAAAAATTACTATCACATTTAATTAAGATAGGTACTGTGCTGATTGACTTATTGTACTTCATAGGGATCACTAAGTACCTACGTGCTAATATAAGGAAAGATTTAACTGGGATTATCACATTGACAAGGTTTGAACTATGGATCATATATCTCTTCATATCGTTTGTATAGAACAGGTAGTAAAGGAAAAGAAAAGGAATTTGGAGAGGGAAACACAATCCAAGGCGAGGAAATCAAAACACTGAGATTTGCCGATGATATTGCTATTTTATTCGAGTCTGCAAAAGATCTGGAGAAATTACTGAATAGTTTGGACAGAGTCTTGGGGGAGGAGAACAAGATGAAAATAAATAAATACAAAACAAAGGTAGGTGACGCAGAAAAGATTCAAATAGGAAATAAAGTCTTAAAGGAAGTAGATGCATATTGTTACTTGGTTAGTAAGATAGCTAACGATGACAGAATTAGGGAGGACATAAAATGCAGATTAGCATAAGCAAGGAAGGTCTTTCTCAAGAAAATAAATTTGCTCACTTCGAACATTGATATAGGAATTATAAAAATGATTTTGGAGACTTTCTTCTGGAGCGTGGCATTGTATGGAAGTGACAAGTGGACGATAAACAGCTCAAAAAGAATAGAAGCTTTTGAAATGTGGTGTTACAGAAGAATGCTGAAAATGCGATGGATACATCGAATCACGAATGAAGAGGTACTGAATCGAATTGGTGAGAGGAGATCGCTTTGGCAAAATTTGACCAGGAGAAAAGATAGACTGATAGGACACACCTTGAGACACGCAGAACTTGTTCAGTTTGTTTTTGAGGGAAGTATAGGCGGTAAGAACGGTACGGGTGGACCAAGGTATGAATGCGACAAGGAGATTAGAGCAGATGTAGGATATAGCAGTTACGTAGAAATGAAAAGGTTAGCACAGGATAGGGTCTCAAACAACATTGTTTAAGAGCACTTAGAGGTTGTGGTAAGGATATAGAGAAGAGGCCATATATGCCTCTGGTAAGACCATTATTAGAGTATGGCTCCAGGATTACGTATTTCGAAAACCGGAAGAGATATAAAGAAAAGCAACACGATTTGTTCTGAGTGATTTTCGACAAACGAGTAGTGTTATGAAAATGCTGCAATCTTAGGTGTGGGAAGACTTAGGAGTAAGGGGACGAGCTGCTTGACTAAGCGGTATGCTCGGAGTTGTCAATGGAGAGATGGCGTAATATAATATTAGTAGACTAAAAGCTTCAATGAAATTTTTAAAAGTAGGAAAGAACAGAATACGAAGATAAATTTGGAATTCATGGGGGAAAATGGGGGGAAATATTCGATTATAGGGATTGCAACAATACAGTAGATCCAGACTTCTATGAAACTCCTGCAATGAACACAGATTTATGGAAAGAGTCCAACTTTAAACTCCGACATGTCTTCTCGCGGACTGCAGCACATGGCTTTCACCACAGAATTTGTCACCAACGAGGTTACCATCATACTTCAACTCAGTGTTCCTGTACGCTCTGCGGCTTGTATTGCCTACAGTACCACTTGATTGATTGTAAGGAGAGGATAAATTCCATAAATTTCTATGCAAACGATGATAACTTTCAAGGGACCTTATAACCATTCTTTGTTAAAAGTACACAGTGTGTTTAATAAATCTATATATATAATTTACAAAAGCAGATATTTGATAAATTAACTTCTTTAACATCATTTAAGGAAAGACTAGACAAACAGTTGATGGGGAATAAGCAGACTAAGTGGCAGCCTTAAATGTGTATCACTGGTGATTGATTGAAGCTATCTTGGACGTGTTAGTCTACTTGGTATGCTTGCCCCTTTAAATTACAATTACCAGTAGCAACAGCACTACTAAACAGGGAATTTTAAAGGGAATGAACTTTTTAGTTCGCAAAACATTTTATTTTTAAACTCATTATCTTAAAACCACAAGTTTTGATGTATGGCGAGCAGCGGTAAAGTAGGTTATTTCCCTCGACAACGTGGGGATTGCTTTCTATCTCTGGAGTGACATTAAACCAAGAAGCACTCTGCTGTTTGGAGAAGGAAGGGAGCGAGGAACGAAATAAAATAACAGTAAATATATACACAATTTTTATTCATTTTAACATTAAAATTAATGGAAATGGTTATATTTTTCATAACATTTTCTCTTCTTTTTTAATACAAATTCTATTGACAAATGGCAAAGTAACTTTGGCTAAGGCTACAGTAGTTCTAGTCTAAGGTTGTGTGCAAATTGTGCGCGTCACAAATAGTGCAAGAGATAATGTATAAAAAAGGGCTTTCATTCTCATTCCGCAAGTTTGAGGTTTCAATTCCCAGTGCATAATACATTAATTACACCCGTAATATTTAAAGAAGAATTCTGACAGATAGGGCTGGAGGGAGGAGCATTGCACGGTGTTGCCACATTTCTGCATTCCTTTCTCCTTTCCCTTCACTTTCGGCTCACTTGTTCGTTCGTTCAGACCGCTGTGTTCTGTTGTAGACTACTTGGCCATGCTAAGACTGACTTGGTATAATGTTCCGTTAGCTTTAACAAGGACCGACCTGATAAGCTCAGACAGAAGAGCGCTGGCCTTCTGATCCCAACTCAGCAGGTTCGATCCTGGCTCAGTCCGGTTGTATTTGAAGGTGCTAAAATACATTAGCCTCGTGTCGGTACATTTACTGGTACGTAAAAGAACGCCTGTGGGACTAAATTTTGGCAGCTCGTCGTCTCCGAAAACTGTAAAAGTAGTTGACAGGACGTAAAATCTATAGCGTTATTATTACGGAAATCAGTTGTCAACCTACAGGGTGGGGAGGTGTTCAGTGGAAGGGGTGGAGTGGGGTATTTGTGTTCCCGCCCGTCTCAGTCGCGAACATGCTTTGGTCGAAGCAGCAGCGCTTTTGCCGTGGAGGCATATTTCTCTAACGGCCGGTCAGTGATTGCAGTGCAACAACGTAACGTGCCTTTCGTCATCACTTCGATATTCCTCCGCGAGGTCGTCTTCCCGATCAGAAATGTGTTTTAATGGGGGGGGGGGATGCCTTCAGAGAAATGGAGAGTGTCCCCAAAGAAAGGAAACGACCTCCGAAGACCGTTAGAACACCTGAAAATGTGGACAGAGTTCGTGTGTCTATTCTGCGGTCACTCAAGCGTTCTGCGCGTAAACAGGCAGTTGCCCTTGGAATGTCGTCCCGTTCTCTTCGTCAAATTCTTCACTATGAGCTCCATTTTCAGCCCTACGAAATGATTGGGGTCCAAAAACTTAAGGAGCAGGATTGTGTAACCCGACAAACATCATGTGAGTAACTGCGTGACACCTTGCCGAATGACTCAGTTGTGTTCTTCTCTGACGAGGCACATCTTCACCTCAGTGGCTGTGTGAATAAACATAACATGCGGTAGGTATTCGAGTGAAAAAAATCCCAAAGAACTTTATGAGAGGCCCCTTAATTCGGATCGTGTCACGGTATGGTGTGCTATATCAAGAGTACGGATTATTGGCCCATACTTTTTCAAGAAAACGCTCGTGCTGTTACCGGAAATTCAGACTGTTATGTGACAATGATCCAACAATTCTTCTTACCTGCTCTCCAAGAAACCGGGCGAGTTGGCCGTGCGCGTAGAGGCGCGCGGCTGTGAGCTTGCATCCGGGAGATAGTAGGTTCGAATCCCACTATCGGGAGCCCTGAAAATGGTTTTCCGTGGTTTCGCATTTTCACACCAGGCAAATGCTGTACCTTAATTAAGGCCACGGCCACGGCCGCTTCCTTCCAACTCCTAGGCCTTTCCTATCCCATCGTCGCCATAAGACCTATCTGTGTCGGCGCGACTTACAGCCCCTATTAAAAAAAAAGTCTCCAAGAAATGTTTCTTGACAACGTGTGGTTTCAACAAGATGGGCCACAGCCCACACCTCCATGGTTTCCATGGGTGTTTTAAGAACAGCCTTCCCCGAGCGACTGATCTCCCTGCGAGGGGACGTAAACTGGCCTGCGTGCTCCCCTGATTTAACCCCTCCCGATTAGTTCCTATGGGGTTATCTCAAGTTCCTAGTTTATAAAGATCGTCCCAACACCCTGGATGACCTACGAAACAACACCCGAGCCGAAATTGACAATATCCCGGTCGATACGCTTGAAAAGGTGACTCAAAGTTTTCTTCGACTGAATCAGTGTATTGGCAATGGAGGGCGACATTTAACAAACACTGTGTTTAAAACTGTGTAAATTCATATTTCCAATATTGTGTGGGAGGCGGGAAATAACAATAAAGTTGAATGAAACATGTAGTGTGTTTTATTGCATTTTCGAAACAGGAACTTTCCATGCCCCACCCTGTATTAAACCGTGATCAAAAATGGCCAACCGGACATCAGTGGGATCCGAACCCACAACCTCCCTATTTTGCGACATTTTTTGTTCTGTTCTTCATATCTCTTGAAGACGTACTACATGTACGTAACACGACCTAATAGGTTGAAAGTCGATTTAGATTACAATGCGGTCGTGAAAACATTATTCTTTAACAAAGGTGCAAATCCTTGTGAAATCCTTCAACATATCGATCCTTGGTTTCTATACACCTTAGTAGCATAAATATAGGACGTACAACAAATAAGACAATTGAGCATTCGAGGGGAAAAAGGTGCGCGGGGTAAGGGGGCATATGTTATGTGTACTCTTTCCCACACCACCCAGCGGTAGAGTACCTGGCTCGAAATGTGCATAGGAATACGATAATATTACGGATTTAATATTTAAAATACTGTTAGATAATAACGGCCACAAAACAGAAACAGAATGAAACTCAAAATGAACCGTTTGGGACAAGATCTGAGAAGTGAGAGGTTTGGCAACTCCAAGCAACTCTAGCCGTCCAGCAGGCTTGTTTCTATGCCAACTGCTGTAGGCCCACCCCCGTTTCCATGGCCACCATACCCCCATTCCCTTTTTCCCCACCCCGGCAGAGAGTAAACGGTCCTCCCTCTCAGAACTGTCAGAAATCATATTTCAGTATTACGATCTTAGTAAGTTGCTGAAACATTCAGGCTGATAGAAATCTGCCAATTAAGCTCGCCTAGTTGAAAAATCTTGTATGAAACTGTATATTAATTACAGTTATCTTGTGTCTTTAGTCATATGAGTAATTGATCTGTTATCTGTTTAAAACTGCCACAATTACGAATAAAAACAGCATGACGGGTAGATAGAAGATCTTATTACGAACACTCATGGGCTAGAAGTGGTTTAAATTCTCTAATATGCCATTTCATTGAAGTGAAAAACATTTCGTCTCTTGCTTCTTCTTTCTAGTCTTATTTCAATTACTTGGGATAGGAATTTTTGTGTGTATTTAAGTCCAGTTTTACGGCCAGATGCCCTACCTGACACCAACCCAACGTTGAGGGATGTAATTTCTATATCATATATGTGTGCTGGTTTTTAGTAAAACTTAGAAGTTAAGCAAAATACTGGATACAGGTGTGATACCCTTGATGATTGACCGTCTCTTCATCCAGTGGGATACATATCATGACGGTTCTGGTGATTACTTTTGAGATAAGAAATATTCTATGACCTGTTTTCATTTGACTGCCCCTTCATACAGGGTTGGCGCCAGGAAACAAAATTCTAATATTTTTAATTTCAAACATAGTTTCAGCCTTGCATTATATTATGTACTGGGAATTCTGAACATAGAAAATTACGAAATTGAGATTGGCGCCATCATGCGGAGATTACCCAAACCACTGAATAACAATAATAGTAATAATAAATAGTAGCCAACAAACATGTATTTAGTAAGAGAGTGTCGAAAAATTAAGCTCTTGAAAATATACTTATAAGAGTTCTTTTTTTTTTTTTTGTTTGCAAGCAGGTAGCGACGAGTCCTCCATCATCTTGACACAAGTCTTCTACAAAATAAGCCTTCGGCAAATGCAGTTTGATTCTCTATCTCAAGTTGTTTTGGTCAACTTTTAATTAGATTTATAATTACCAATGAACACAGTTTGTATTGTGAAATATCCACAGAAATTTAAAAAATATGGTGGAGCGAGGTGAGCGAAGCAAATGTCAAATTTATTAATTGATTTCCATCGATATATTTATTTTTTATTTTGAAATTTTATACAAATATTTGTTGGAAGTTATATCCTTCAGTTTTGTAAAAATAATTATATACAAGTAAGTTTTGGTGTTCGGTTATATAATTTAAATCCTGATGGATCCTTAACATGTTAAATTTTAAATATTTTACTTTCACAATTTTATTTAAAGTGGGTGGAACGTATAGGTAAAGGAAGAAATATTGGTACCTATGTCAATTTTGGTATCTTTTAGATTTTTCAAAAAAATTTCGTGTCAACCAAACAAATAAAAATGACGAAGCTAATGAATGATGTACTGCACACCTGTAATCATATTTTTAATCAGAGCGATGCAGATGTGCTAAATTTCAAAAATCTAATATCAGGAGGATTTTTGCAGCATTTCCTGACATGCTACGACACATCATCAATGACGAAATTTTAAATAATATTTAACACACTATACTACTCAATTATGTAATGTATCTTATTGAAAATCCATAGCCTGTTTCCAGTCATTCGACCGGGTCAGGAATGGAATGAATGAAGCCTCCATCTAGGGGCGAAGATGGGAAATGTGCCGGCTGCCGAAGCCTGTCGCACTCCTCTGGGGCAATGATTAATGACTGACAGATGAAATGTTAATGGAGAGTGTTGCTGGAATGAAATATTACAGGGAAAACCGGAGTACCCGGAGAAAAAGCTGTCCCACCTCCACTTTGTCCAGCACAAGTCTCACATGGAGTGACCGGGATTTGATCCACGGTATCCAGCGGTGAGAGGCCGACGCGATGCCGACTGAACCACGGAGGCTCAATTTCTCCTATTAATGAATTTATTTATTTATTTATTTATTTATTTATTTATTTATTTATTTATTTATTTATTCCTGACTTAGAGTTGTGGCGAAGTTAGGGCTCACGGCCCTCTCTTACACTTAACCATTATAAACTATAGAATTTAAAAATGTAAACATAAGACATAGAAGTTCTAAAAGGACGTAATACTACGGACAGATAATTCTAAGACTAAGTTAGGCCTACATATCAGTACGGCAATTAGTGTGACAATAATAATAATAATAATAATAATAATAATAATAATAATAATAATAATAATAATAATAATAAATGAAGAAAACCCATTCACACAACAAACACACAATGATTCACACAACTCAGTTTTATGTTCCCAGGAAAAACTTCCGGCAGGCAGATTTGAATTTATGAGAGGAAGTAAGGTGCCGAATGTCCATTGGGAGTGTATTCCAGAGTCTCGAAGCAGTAACTAAAAAGGAATCATTGTAGGAATACGTTCGACTTAGTGGAATTTCAAGTAGGGAACCAGAACGGGTACTAATTTCGTGGAATGGGGAAAGGAAACGAAAATTAGAAGAGAGGTAAGTAGGAGTGTTCGTCGAGAGCACTTGGTAAACAAGTGTCATTAGGTAAAATTCCTTCGTTCATTTATGCGTAGCCATCCCAATGTTTTGAAATATGGTGTGACATGAGCGTCATGTCGCAGGTGGAAGACATATCGTATGCATGAGTTTTGTGCTCGCTGAAGTCTCAAAGCTTGTTCAGCATTTATATTGACTAGTACCGTACACAGTAGTCTAGAATTGGGAATAGTAGTGCTTGGATTGATTTTAATTAAGTTTTTGAGGAAAATAAATATTGTGACGTTTCAGGGGATATAGAGCTGCATGAACCTTTCTACATACATTTGTTACGTGTTCATTCCAGGTCAGATTCTCATTGATGGAGATTCCAAGATTAGTTACATTAGATTAGGTACGGTACAGCAATGTCATTGATGATGATTGGAGGAGGATTGCTTTATGACTATTGAAATACTGCATGTATCTGAGCTTTAGAAAACTTGACTCTTCATTTTAACTGCCTTGGGCCTTTTCATAAATTTCTGAACTAGATTTCTGCTCTAAGCGCTGGCCTTGCTGAACGTGGTTTAAGGTTTAATTTTATCAGAATTATTTTTCGGGAAGCTTTGATGTGAATTAAATTTTTTCCCTTGTAAATACGCTAAAAATTGTTTCACAATCGGCATTGCTATGTGGAAATGGTAGAATAAAAAGCAGTACGTCAGAAATTCTGTCATATTTAAGAACACCACCAGCTGATTGCATCTGTCTTGTCAGTGTCCACTGAACATCAATTCTTTCCAGCTACTTAAAGAACGAGAATAAAATACAGGAAACGAAATCTGTTCTCAAAATCGGGAGATAATTCTCTGCGATGAGGAGAGAGGGAGGAAGCACCAAACATAGGGAGTCTCCCGCTTAAATCGGAGAAGTTGGCAGGTCTGTCTATGCAGCGTAGACAGTCCTAAGCCTGTTAAGATGAAAATGAATACGTCGATGCAGTTCTTCGGAGCCAGTTCGGAAGCACTGATGTGGTAGTGAGAGGAATGAACTATTAGTTTGAAATATTATGGTTAATTGAGTTATTTTTTGTATATGATCCACCACTGTCTATGTCTTTGACAGCTCCTTCGCCCACTTCGCTTTTATTCCACTGATATGCCAATAGCAAAGCATTAGTTATGACTATGTCTCCATCTCCCAAACCTTCACAGAGTACAAGGTGTAAGTAAATATCATTTAACCCATCTCATTGCAGATCAGAGAAAATCACTCCTTACCTAGAAAACACACAGAGAATTTAACTTTCCTGTAAATGGTGGGTAAGCATATTTTTCCAATAACTCTCTTACACCGAATAAGTACGATACTTCTTAATGTACTGTAACAATACAATTTCATAATTTATTGAATAGTGTTATAAAATAGGAATTTAACAATATGCCTTTACAAGTCCACAATTTGTAACTCCTGCGGTTGGAATTGTCATATAACACTCCACATAAACATTTTTGAGGTTTCACACATTTTCAATGGTTTCTCATTCCAAAAGAAACAACATAGTAGCGAGGATGATTTTCTAATGCCATGCTTTTCAGTACAAAATCTGAATAAAATTATACATTTTGGATAGTACACATCACGAATGAAAATACCTAGGATACAGGTGTTAGTTGACTAACTTTACAAGGATAAGACTTAGGAGAAACAAAGAAAACATGTCCTTTTTCGTTTAAATGGACAGGAAATTATTTAGGATCCCATTACTAATCCACGTAGGATTGCATATTTTTTTCCATTATTTGAAGTGTGTGATGTTCAAACTCTTCTTTCATCGTTCATGAATGTATTTGCCCGTTTGTATAAAATAGCACTGCATGATTCCAGTTATTCAGAGGGCTTTCCATCCGCTAACGTATCTGCGTCTTGTGAGGATCATGAGAAATTGATTTAAGAAATACGAAGTGCAACAGTTCCATAAACAATTAACACCCTTCAATTTTACAATAAGACGGATTATTTGTGCTGAAATTCATGTTTCGCTAAGGGTAATAAAAAAAATCACCAAAAGGCTATGACAAATGCATTATATACTATTCTAACAATTCATGATACAATGGACTGTTTTGTTTTTGCAGTTGAAGTTTTGTTGCAAATGTCATTGCCAACTCAGATTTTGTCTCCCTTTGAAGATAATCGTAATTTTATCAGACTTTGAAATAATAAATAAAATAATCCGGTGTCTATAGTCTTATAAGGTGCTATAATGGAGTAGCTGTAATGGATTTAATTTTTGAAATAACACGATCTAAATTTTCAGCATGAACGCTTAATTTGTTTCCTTCACAACATAATTACTGCTGCCATGTACATCTTTGTTTCTCCTTATGTGATGATAGTTTCGTTAAAACTTGTGAACTAATACCTCCTTCATCGGGCATGTTAATGTCAAGAATAATTTATCACTACATGCAGAATGTTAGAGTTTCTAACGCGCAAATTGCGAAAAGGAATTGAAAATGGATCAAAAATGTGTATAATTTTGTAATAATGATGTACAGTACTTTCAGTACTCCATATGTGTTTTATTCTATATGTTGCACAACTTGGAATGTCTTAAAAACTTATCTTTTAAAGTATTCCTTTTCCACAGTGAATCACTTAATTATACAAGGAATTAATATTAAAGTGCTACTTTCGTAAAGGATGAACGAAAGAAGATGATGCAGGAAAGATTAGAAAACTAAGTCATGGTAAGCTAATATTAACAGAAAAAATTCTTTTTCTGGGCCCCATAATATTTCTACGCTACTGCATTTTAATAAAAATATATATGTAGCACAGTATACTACATACTCTTACAAATGTACAACCTTACTGAAACATTTTAACGTCAACCTGCAAGTAAATTCTACAGCAGAAAGACGATGTGATTAGGTTCGGAAATTTTTTTAAGAATTAGCGAGGGAGACATTACGAATCATACATTTATAACGGCGTACTAAAAGATTTAACACAAATTAGTTAATATTGAATAGGAAGACTGATAGCGAGTGAATTTAAAAGTCACCATAGACATTTTCAGGAAGGATGGCAACTATCTGACACTGCAGTCAGGATCTTAATTGTCTTCAAGGATGCATTAGCGATAGATCACAATTACGTGTGTAGTCATCGTAAATAAAACACTTCAAAGGACAACGCTTTTAGTTTGTTGGTACAGGGATGGGATTTTATGCAGTAACTGGCAAGATCCAAGAAAAGTCTACTCTGCACAACGTTCTGTTTAAAGAGTTGCAGAAACATAAGGGGCTCATGGTCTAAAAATCCCTACGATATATTACTATACTACATAAAATTTAATAGGACCGGACAGAAAACTCGAAACAACAAATAAGTACGGTATGAATCAAAAACTATCCTACCGCTGCATAGAAACCCGCCGCCCAGTTGTCCGACCATCCTCACTTGATCTTTATTCTATTTATTCCCTTATTTTTTCGCGCTTTATTGTCCTTCTTCATTAAGCTTACCTGTTGGCCATGATAGTTAAGGTATCAAGTCTATGTAGTCTGACACAGTGGTAAGACGGTTCGAATCCCTTTGGTGAAAAAAGTCGCCATCACAATGTTCGCTGAGAGGGTAAGAGAGATGGTGATATACAATTTATAATCATTAAATTGCGTGTCAGAATCCTGAATTAAATTCCAAATTTCTCCGTAATGACGCTGTTGATGGTGATTTGTCCGTCGGATGGGGATGTTAACCCTTGAGCAGACTCTTTGATGCTATTCGATAGCAGCAGTCTATGTGCCGGCACCGGCTTTCACCCTCTCCATTCCTAACATGATATATCACGTTCATCTCATTGAATCCTCTGATGAGATTGACGTCAGGAAGGGCATCCGGCCGTAAAATACCGCTACGAAGATTCATCTCACTTCACGTCCGACCCCGTAGAGAAACGGGACAAGGGATGGCCACACACATTATGCTTCTTCATTGATCTTAAGGTTGTATCACGGTGAGAACAGTATTCCCTATTTGATTTCTTTTAAATATCCCTGGGGTTCGTCTATTAATAGTTGTGATAATAAAGTTAGCGGCACCTAGAATAGATGAAACTCCTGCTAAATGGAGTGAGAAAATTGCTAAATCAACGAGTAATTTTCTTCCATGATTATACACTTTTTATTTTAGTTGGAAAGATTCTAGAATTTATGATAAAGGGGTTATGAGAGAATGTGAATATCAAAATAATAGAGAAGAGCCAACGTAAATGAAGCAAGTATTAAAAACCTTCGTGCTTCATACACCCAGATATACCAATTACCTTTTAGAGTAAGCTATTAATTAGGGGCAAAAGATCTAAAGATCTGTCTAGCTCGACGCCACGAACAAACAGCATTAAAAAAGCTATGAATTTTCGTAAGGAACTTTAAGGCCTGTTATTACTTTAATAAATAAAATACATTAAATAAGCAAATTTAGAAAAAAATTAAGGTTTTTAAAAGATTTACTAGAATAAATTTGGTTGATTAAAGTTAGTAGCAGTTTTGAAATTGTCGACTAAACTAGACAAGTTGCTTTATGAACCCATCCAGAAGTATGTATTTTAATTCTCCCAGGATTCGGGATGGTTTCACGTATTATTAGCCAAGAAAGAGGAAATAAGGAGGCCTTCGGTACTTTAGGTATAATTTATGCAATAATAGCAATTGGTTGGTAAAATTATCAGTGTGTAACAAGTATGCTCCGTGTGTATTGTGTGATTAGATAAATAATTCTGATTGTGTTGTGGTGAAAAACTCGATGAAAATTCAACGCCAGGAAATACTCAAAACGGGTGCATTATATTACATACAATTATTTATATGATGTTTTAAGTATCTGCCTTGACTATGGCTCGTTTAATGACGATATAATTTGCGCGGTAAAATTAATAACACATTGTATGGAAGCCTAAAATATTTAAGGTATTTAAGGTGTGACCAACACTTTTGAACATAGAAAAACCGGGCGAGTTGGCCGTGCGGTTAGGGGCGCGCAGCTGCGAGCTTGCATTCGGGAGACAGTGGGTTCGAACCCCACTCTAAGCAGCCCTGAAGATGGTTTTCTGTGGTTTCCCATTTTCACACCAGAAAAATACTTGGGCTGTACCTTAATTAAGGCCAAAGACGCTTCCTTTCCACTCCTAGGCATTTCCCACCCCATCGACACCATAAGACCTATCTCTGTCGGTATGACGTAAAACAAATTGTAAAAAAAACTTTTTTCCGCAGCAGTGGAAGAAAATTTAGTATGACAAACACTTTACTTCTTAATAATATGCCTACATATTTAAAAATCATAAAAACCTATGCCATAATATAAAATTAATTATTCGTCGTATCATGGCCACTATTTTGCCGTTTCCTGATAATTTCCAAACACATGAATATTTTTCTAGGATTCTTTTTTATTATGATTAGTAATGCTATAGCTACAATATGTACTAGAATCAATGAAGTCCATTAAGTATAAATAATTTTTTCATGAAGTTATTTTCAAGTAGTTATTTTTTACATACTTTTTATTTGAAAATAACCAGTGAAGCTAGTTCAATAATTCTAGCATATCTTATTATTCTATGTGAAATGTAAATGCATTCAAAAGTTCCTCTTATATCTCAAAAACTTGCTGAACAAGGAAACGGTTCTGAAAAACAAAGGTTATCGTAAACGAGCAACAAATTTACAGATAAAGGGCTCGCTTGGGTGACAGGGCTTTTCGTAATTGGTCATACTTCGAGAGTATTGGAGATATTAAAAAAATTCACTGTTATAAAGAAAAATGTCAATTTTAAATGAAAAAATTAAAAAATCGCATTTTTGGTCGGTCAAAGGCATCGGTCCCTATTTAACAGTTAAATAGATGATGATGATGATGCAAGTTGCTTTACGCCGCACTGACAGAGATAGGTCTTATGGCGACGATGGGACAGGAAAGGGCTAGGAGTGGGAAGGAAGCGGCCGTGGCCCTAATTAAGGTACAGCCCCAGTATTTGCCTGGTGTGAAAATGAGAAAGCACGGAAAACCATCTTCAGGGTTGCCGATAGTGGGGTTCGAACCTACTATCTCCCGAATACTGGATACTGGCCACACTTAAGCGACTGCAGCTATCGAGCTCGGTAAACAGTTAAATAGAGGCCTAGGATACTAAAGGAGAAAGGTTTGCAAAGAATTACTTATATTCTAAGACAATTATTTAAGGACAATACAATGCAAATCTGCGTATTTTGGAACAGTATAGGAATAAATTACTGAATTATTATGTCAGATTTGATGAGGTATCTCTCTGTGCGTTTTTAATATGAGCATTCGGCGAGAACCGTACCTGGCACATTACATGCTCCAGCAAGACTACATTTACGATAATGAAGAGTCTTGATGGAATACAGGAATGTCCAGAAAATTATGAGTGTCTTGTTAAAAGGAAGTGAAACAAATTCTACACGTCGACAAGTATGTATAAATTTGATTATACTTTCTCCACTTGTTTTGTGGTATTCGTCCATTTCACTCAAGTTTTATGATTACATCTAAATGGAGTTTGGTTGATTTAGAGCTAAAGAAGTCATGAAGTGAATTTTTTCTGCGTTAAAATCATCAATTATATTCCACAGCTTCCGAAACAAGAGAATATCGGGTGACGTAGTTTGCAGTTAACATGATGGATGCCCCAAGGTCTCATAGCTTGTGAATGTAAAGAAATGACCATGAGGCCTCAGCTGAGCCTTACATTACTTCAACTAAGTTGCGCCAAGCTCCTCTCTTTCATTCCCTTTAAAAATTCTATTCCCATTTGGAACACGACGAGGCCTACAGTGACTTTCATTTTTTTGTCTTTCATGGAATTTACATTTAATATGTGCCCTCATTCTTGGAGGGGTCTCTGTCCTACCACAAAGCAAGTGACTGTGCGATTTGCCTCACGTAGCTATCATCTTGCATTCAGGAGATAGTGAGTTCGAACCCGACTGTCGGCAGCCCTGAAGATGGTTTTCCGCTGTTTCCCATTTTCACACCAGGAAAATGTTGGGGCTGTACCTCAATTAAGCTCATGGTTGCTTCCTTCCCACTCCTAGCCCTTTCCTTTCCCATCGTCGCCATAAAACCTGTCTATGTCGGTGCGACATAAAAGAAAATTCTGTCCTATGATCAGACTCATAATTCTGATGTTTTCATTCCTAAGATAGCAATCACTATATCGAATAATATGGTAAGTGATGAAGCCATAAAAGTAAACTTTTACAACTTCCTGCAAGAAAGGTAAATGAAGTAAGGCCTCACATTTTGTTGGTGAAATAAATAAATCCTACCTGTTGAAATTTTTGCCATAGCTTCACCATCTGAATTAAGTACACAATCAAATTCAGAGTTCGATTATACCTCATTGTAAAACATGGCTTTACATTTCCACCAGACAAAGAGGCGCATTAACTCTGTTTTTACATGAACACAACATAAACCACACCCGAATTGTTATTTTTATCAACAGCACTCTCTCTGATTACTTTTAAAATGGCTATTCTGTTGTTTGCAGCGTTCAACGCAGTCTGATTTTAATGGAAAAATAACACCACATGCCACAAATACTTCATCAATACTTTGAAGGAATTTATACTGATCATAAGCTGACTTTACTGAGAGGGCAGGCGTGTGTTATCTTCACATTAATCAAACACATATGTTACAAAACCAAAATTGCTGAGAATTTACGGTTTTACGGTCAACCCAATTATGTAAAACTATGTTAGTATCGAAGATATGATATTGATGACCATTGCTTATAAGAAATATTGATGACTGTAGATCTGAGAATTATATGCACAAAACAGTTCAGGTACGCGAACAAATATGCTCTTAATTATTTCTAAATAAACAACTTTCAGGTGTAACATTGAGTTGTTTGGCTGTGCTCATTTTAATGTTTCCGTAATTGTGCCGAAAGTTGAAGGGTTGAAGGACCAGGAAAGGTTTCAAATTGTGAGTTTTGGATAGCTATATCACACTAAAAAAGAAAAAAATTCGAAAATAACTTCCGACCTAAATGCAGTGCCGAAAAACAGTCTAAAATCTCTGGTTTCTTCACTCGTTTCCATTTTGATTCAAATACTAGCCAAATTAACTTATTGACATAATTCATTCTGTATTGTGTTCCTTGATTCAATACCCTCTGGTGGTTTTTGATTTTTCAAAAAATGTCCACACCGAATGTAGTTACAAGGGCTTGAGTGAAACTCTGCATTGACTCGCATTAGCGCTCGTAATGGTAGAAAACGGTAAACCTACTAATCTAATCGACCGGATAACGATGATTGAGAAGAGGATTGTAATATTTAGGAATAAATAAAGAATATATTCTCATATTTTATTATATTTTATCCCTAGAATATTTTCAACATTCACTTGTCTTTCCTGAAGGGCGAGAATTGTGGATGTTTACTACCTTAACATGAACATGTTTCTTTTCATAATAGTTAAAAAATTTAACAATTTTGACGGTTTATAGAATAAATATTTATAAAGTTAATTTATAAACGATTTTATTTTTATTTCATTGATCGAAATGAATGTCACAGTCACTAGACTACACTTTAAAGATTTGGATCTTTGACTTAGCGTTATTGTAGCAGGAGGACATAGAGCGATATTTTAAAAATAGACTCAAATAACACATACATTTTGTTTCAGAATGACTACTGAAGAATGTTCAGTCACTGAGCACTATCGTGTATTTCAAGACTCGTGCGGAACAGCCAGAAGATATCAAAAATGCAATATGCATTAAGGCCCAAATATGCCTTATGCTTTTATACATCCACAAGGTTCGTCAAATCCCAACATTTAGTTGAGATGTCCCCACTCAGCAAAGCCATGCATTAGCATGTATTTCTCAGGTCTACTGATAAGCAATGAATATCTTCATGTATAAAGTTAAAGAAAAAACAAACTATGAATAAGAAATTGAATAATTATGTACAATGTTTATGAAACAATTCGTTCTTCAAGACTGATAACGTTAAATGTTGTTTATTTTACTCAAGATCTTCATTAACTTTCCCTACATATCAAAGTATTCTATACTGATGTTTGGAAACGTAGACAAAGAACAGAAGTGAACAAAATGAAACGAAACTGAAGAGAAAGGGAGAGAACGGGATGGAGTGTAATGGAACACAACTGAATGGAACGAAAGAGAACGGAACTGATCAGATTGGAAATGAATGGGACGGAGCTAAATAGAACGAAATGGAACAGAATGGAATGGAACAGAATGGAACGTAACATAAGAGAATGGAACTAAAAGAACGGAACGGAGCAGAACTGAAAGGAATGGGATGGAGCGAAATAGAACGAAATGGAACAGAATGGAATGGAACTGAATTGAACGTAACGTAACGGAACGGAACGGGATGAGGCGAAATTGCACGAGATGGAGCAGAACGGAACAGAATAGAATGAATGAATTATGAAAAAGATGAAATGGAACAGAATGGAACGAAAAGAACGGAAAGGAGCAGAATGGAAAGGAATGGGTTGGAGCGAAATAGAACGAAATGGAACAGAATATAACGGAACAGAATAGAACGGAATGGAACGGAACGGAACGGGATGGGGAGTAATTGAACGAAATGGAGCAGAGCGGAACGGATCAGAATAGAACGTAACGTAATGGAACAGAACAGAATGGAACTAAAAGAACGGAACGGAGGAGAAAGGAATGGAATGGGACGGAGTGAAATAGAACGAAATGGTCAAAACAGAACGTAACGCAACGGAACGGAACGGGATGGGGTGAAATTGAACGAAATGGAGAAGAACGGAACAGAACACAACGTAACGTAACGTAATGGAACAGAACATAACAGAACGGAACGGAACAAAATTGATAGCAACAGAATGGTGCAGAGTACTGAAGATGCTGTTACACTTGATAGAGAAACGCCAGACTGTTTTCTGGTAATGTGACACTGTCTAAGGACCAGAGAAGCCACTATGAAAGTTAATGAGGTACTTGGTTCAGTTACACAAATAGTTCTCTGTCATGAAATTTGTGAATACAATTCTACTTTTACGGGCAACAATACCGATAAATAGATATTACCAATATCCTCAGCTGTATGCACATTTCTTCCAGGGGCAGTGCGAGGATGAACTGGGAGATGGAGACACACACTAAAGTTTAGAAAATCACAGTCTTAGATGTAAACATTTTGATTGTATAGAAAGAGAGTAAGCTGGCTGATCAAAGCACATTATACGCGACTGCACTTTTGGCACACCGTGTGCAAGTCGTGTTCCCTCTACAAAAGCACTTTAACTTTAAAACAGCTGCATTGCACAAGCACAAATGTTCATTCTCAACTCTCTTCAAGTTACTGCCCCCGCCAACAGGAAGCCAAACACGGTTATGGAAGTCTGTCGCTCATAGGAAGGTTCAAAAGTAACAACTTGCACTTTCAAACTTACAGACCTGGCGGAATATACCAAGTGATACAGTCTCCACTTCTAATGTAGTTTCAGTGTTGAAATAATGTCTTAGCAAACAAAGTAAGCGCCCCCACACTACGAAGAACGTCTAAAATCAAACAGTTTCCTCAATTGTGCCGGAAGTTGAAGGGATAAAGAACCCCAAATGATTTCAAATTGTGAATCTTCGATAGGTCAATAAAATTTAAAATAAATCGAAAATTACTTCTGGCCTAAATGTAGCCTAAAATCGCTTGTTTATTTACTCGGTTTCTTTTTAATTCAAATTCTAGCCAAATTATTTAAAAACATTTCTGTAATAATGTTCCTTGGTTTCAATACCTCAGGCGTTTCTTGATGTTTTGAAATCTCCACACCGAAAGTAGTTAGGGCTTAAGTGAAACTCTCCATTGACTCACATTAGCGCTCGTAGTGGTGCTTAAGTGAAACAATGCATTGACTTACATTAGCGCTCGTAGTGGTAGAAAAAGACGAAATGCTAATCTATTCGACCGGATAACGATGATTAAGAAACGGATTGTGATTTTTAGGGATAAATAAAGAATACATTCTCGCCTTTTGACCCCAACTTGGCAGGCCCGACCCTGGCTCAGTCCGGCGGTATTTGACGTTGCTCAAATACGTCAGTCTCGTGTCGGTAGATTTACTGGCACGTAAAAGAACTCTTGCGGGACCTCGGCGTCTCCGAAAGCCGCAAAAGAGTAGTTAGTAGTACATGAAGCCAATAACATTATTATTTAAGAAACTAACAGACACTAAATGGACTGCCAGACTGACGAATGCGCGCGGCAAACGGGTGAATCATGCCTCAGTGCCCATGACCCTGATGCTCTTCCTCACAGCACATGGATTACTTGCTCTGGCGCTATACAAATCGGTTAGCCGCAACGAACGACATTTTGTGCTAATTTCCGCTAATAACCGTGTTAATAAAATAAAATAAAGGAAAGAAATCGCTGATTAGACAAGGGCTTATACAAATTGCTTTTTTTTAATAATACCTAGTTTTAACGGGGCAAAATCGAATAAAAATGTAATGTTCCCTTACAAAGTGGGAGGCGGCGACTGCCCCCGCCCCCGTCGCCCTCCCCCAATCGCCGTTACTGGTCGTGGCGTGGGTCCATGCACTGGGACCATAACCCAACTGGAGTCTTACCAGAGACTTATACGCCCTCTACCGTCTACCATTCTAATTAATAACGTTAATTGAATTTACTAACGCCAGAATAGTTGCTAAAAAAGTTGCTAGTCCCTAACTGATCATTTCCTGGGCTACAAACTACATCATAATCATTCGTCTGACACGTTCCTGCTAGATCTGTGCCAGGTCGCTTCGGTGGCCGCCCTCCGGAATTTGTCTCCAGGCACTAAACATCTGGGTAACTGTTAATAGGGCAAATACGTAGGTCGAGTCATAAGTCATGGCAACTACTTTTTTTCTCGCGAACAGGAGACAACACGGAAAATCTCAGATATGCATTTGGAAACGTACGGTATGTACTTGTGTATGATGCCACTAGATGGTGTATGTAAACAATAGTGTGGGTCTAAGCATGCCCCCAAGTTCAGTGTGTGAGTGAGAGCGTCACAAAATGGAAGTCAACAAGCAGGAGCAACGATCGTATATTAAAATAGTAGTTCTCCGCGGCAGAAATGCACGCCACTGCCATGCAGAGCTGCGGGAAGCATTAGGTGGACAACGGTTTGCTAACAAAGAGGACATCGTAACAGCATTTCGGAGAGAGGTGTCACACGTTAGCGATACACATGAAGCGAATGGTATTCAGCGCCTGCCCCACCGCTGGCAAAGCACAGTGGAAAACTTGGGTGATTATTTCGAAGATCTGTAACCAGTGGAGACCTGTCCTTTGTATGTAGTCTTGTGTATTTGCTGTCTGTACCATAATAAAACAATGTTTACCAATGGCCTGTGTTCTGTCACTTTCCTACGAGAATCTCGTGAAGTCAGAATTTGTCTTCAGGCACTATGCATAAGTACATGCCCTATATTTCAAAATGCATATCTTAGACTTTCCGTGTTGTCTCCTGTTCGCGAGAAAAAAAAAAACATAGTTGCCATGACTTACGACTCGACCCTCGTATATAGCATAATTTTCGCCCATTACTCTTCTTAAGCTTTTCCATTCAAATGCCCGAAGTTAACTCGTATTTCAAACGTCACATACGCCCGGAAGGGGAGCAAAAGGGGAGGGGGTAATTCTAAAAACGTTCATATTCGATTTTTCAATCACATAATAGATAATTTCAGAAATTGAAGTTATAGACAGTCAACTAACAATTGTTATGACCGAAAATGTTCAGAAACAATTTAATGCTGCTGACGTAACATTTGTTGATTTACATTCAAGAATAAATCATTCAAATGATGTCATACACTAGGCCACCAATTAAAACATCGCTTCAGTTAGCTATATGATTTCACCTTGTATTAGGTACGTTTATGGTTTCCTAAAACTATCACGAGTGACGGCTTAAAAAAAGTGGCGATTTTGAGGCAATATAATATAATTTTCGAAATCAAAGCACGTGGAAAGTGGTTATGCTGTCTTAAGATAGAGAATGTGACGCTTATTTTCGGTTCAGTGGGGATGGGCAAGAAATGAGGTTTTGTTTGTAGAAGACACTCCAAACTTTGGAGCACATCATGGTACTTTTCAACTGGGTAGAAGAATCAACACCTGGCATACGCGGATGATGTAGTCCTGATAGCATAGAATGAGCAAGATCTTGTTAACATGACAAGAGTTTTAAGTGAAGATGCAATTAGTGTGGGGTTAAAGATGAATATGGAAAAGACCAAATATCTTGTAGTAAGCATAGAAAACAATAACAAACCCTTAGATGTGGATGGAGAAATCTTTGAAAGAGAAAGAGCATTTAAATATCTTGGGGCAGTACTCAGTGAGAGGAATGAGATAGACCAAGAAATAATGGCTAGAATTTAAGCAGGAAACAGGTCAAGGTTTGCAGTCGGAAAGCTGCTAAAGTCCCGGCTTTTATCGGGACACACGAAGATAAGGATCTACCGGACTGTAATACAACCCGTGGTCCTATACGGAGCAGAGACCTGGACTCTAACCCAAAAGACAGAAAGAAAACTCATGACATTTGAGAATGCTGTGTTGAGACAGATTTTTGACCAGTAAAGGACAAAGGAGAATGGAGGAAAATGAAAAACCTAGAACTTCAGGAATTGTACAAATTGTTAGACATTGTGGCAGTGATTAAAGAGAGGAGGATGAAGTGGCGTGGACACGTAATGCGTCGAGAAGGTCAGATAACTAGGCAGGTGGTGGAAGAAAACTTCAGAGGCAAAATACCAAAGGGAATACCACGATTGAGATGGATAGATGGAGTCAGAGAGGATATGAACAGAATGGGACTAACCTTGGAAGAATACTCGGATCGAAAAAGGTGGAGGATGCTAATTGGCGAGCCCAAAAACCGACCACGGTTTGTGTGGCCAACCTAGTAAGTAAGTAAGTAAGTAAGTAAGTATGCGTATCTCGTTATATGAGCATGCCCATTCCACCTTTGCCTTTTCTTCAAATCAATATTTTGTGGAACTTAAAATTCTCCAGCTTAACCGGTTTTTATTTGATTGGCCCCAAACTTTGAGAAATTTTGTATCTATATATTGTCGCCCCTTTTATCTTAGTCTTTTGCCTACTGGGTGAATTATTTTTCGTTTGCGTTTGGTGACGAAAATATCATGCTTCCAAGTTCAACCAGCATTCAGTGTCTTAGATTTACCACCAATTCTTAACTGGGACTAGTACCGTAACACTCGTATGTGATGTGGTTTGCATTATGGAATATATGTACGATTTTTCAAATTGTAAATTAAAAAATGTCAATAAACGGGGGATAGCAGGGTAAAGGCCAGGTGGGTGCGGGTCGGGACTCATAATGGGTGACGCCTTGTTGTGACAATCCACACGCCAGAATAAATATCAATTAAAAAAATTGAAAATACGTGTGCTGAAGCACATTGGGTTAAATTTAAACAAGACCACTAAAATCCACGGCCAAAGAATCTCATAGTTGGACTGGTGGCCCACTCCCAAACAGGGAGAATGAAATAACTACAAGCTGCAGTAGCAGCAATTTTTCGCTATGCTTCTAACATTCAAAGACCGATCGTTACTGGCTACGGGCCAGGCGCAAGTATATTTGCACGCCGTAGGTCGGTAATGTCTTTGTGCTTGATCCACATGGATGTTGACGGGGTAGACACTATGCTGTAAATTCTTTAAATGATTAACGTATATATAAGTTGTTTGTGAATTCTCTTTTAATATGATATGGTATGAAGGACGGATTCGAAGTTATTGATTCTATTCTGTAAATTAATTGTATGCATAACACTCGTAAGAATATATGCAGTGATGCACGAAATTACAATCCGAATTTTACTTACTGCATTGTGTGACTAGATCCTTTTAACGTGCGTATATTTTTATGCTCGGATCTATCTGTAATCTGCGTCGTCAACGATTCCCCGATATCATTTTAATCATGCCAACCAGTGTTCCTCATTTATGTATAGTAGGTCATTAGCCGTAGAACGTAGTGCCTTAGTGCAGGATAATGGAAAACCACGGAAAACCATTATCAGGACAACCAGCCACTCTCCGTCTCCCGAATACAGAGCCGTAGACCCGCGACCACCCCTCCTCTACTCGGTTGGCCGGTCGGAGTGCAGAACTCTCGGACCACGATCCGTGAGCCTAGACCCACACTGCAAACACCGACCCCACTTCTCAACACAACAGTACGCTTCATACGTTTCCTTTCACCATCCATTACTATTAACTATAACTAATGTACCCAAACCTCGTATGTCTGTAAATGAATTTGTAAATTCATTTTGGTTTCATTCCATCAATGGTTCATGTTTGTGGGTTACTGTAGTCACGTCCTAGTTCGTGAACCATGGGCAACGGCTGAGTGGCCTAGTAAGTGGTCCTGAGAGTCGGGATACCAGTTGTTATGGAATGGGAGTGGGCATCTCGGACATATTCTGGGTCATGGCCCTCCTTGTGCTCAGGCGGCTAGGACTATACAATTCACCGGTGGTCCATAACCCGTTAGAGGAGAGATCCTCACTTGGACTATGTGCAAGTAGGGTAGCATCCTGCTTCATGAATTTACCGAGCTCAGAACATTTTAAGCAAGCCTCGGACCTATGGGAGTAATGGAGTCGCACTCCCATTTGAGAGACGAGGGACTCCTTGGAAACAACTTGGCGAGAGCTATCAATATTAAGGTATAGATCTAAATGAGGCCACAACACTAGTTGCTATTTTTTTTTTTTTTTTTGCTATTTGTTTTATGTCGCACCGACACAGATATGTCTTATGGCGACGATGGGATAGGAAAGGCCTAGGAAGTGGAAGGAAGCAGCCGTAGCCTTAATTAAGGTACAGCGCCGGCATTTGCCTGGTGTGAAAATGGGAAACCACGGAAAACCATCTTCGGGGCTGCCGACAGTGGGGAACACTAGTTGCAAATCGAGGATTGTGGCGACGTTTAGTAAATTCTCAGAGGCTTGCAGACTGAACGCTGAAAGGCATAACAGTCTATAATGTATGTATGTATGTATGTATGTATGTATGTATGTATGTATGTATGTATGTTCATTCAATCACGACTGTACTCCATATGTTTCTTCGTGAAAAATGCTTAGCTGGAGGCCCGTGTTCCATTCCCGGCTCTGCTACGAAATTTGAAAAGTGATACGAGGGCTGCAACGGGGTCCACTCAGCCTCGAGATGTGAACTTTGTTCCTAAGATTCGAAGGACAACAACTGTGATACTATCAACTCGAGCTGAGGGATCTCTCTATCGGTACCCGATATGAGGCATCGGAATGGATATATAAACAGTCATATTAACCATTTTTTGAAAGTTTTTCCAACTTTGATATTCGGGCTCCTTTCTTGCAGCGCTGTTGTGTTGAGATGTGAACTATTTTGTTACGGAGAACCCTACTCAATGTTCTATGTTCATTAATTGTATTCCTAATTATACTAAATTTGGTTAGACGAATGTTGTCTGAATTAAGACAAATTCAGTCTATTGATTAAATACTTTCAGAAATATGGCCCTTTAAAATGACCCTTTCCCAAAATGCTCCAGTTGTACCAGTATTTGAAACTTGTTATTATGTTCACACAAAAACCAACAAAGAGCATGTTCAGACATTATCTGTAGTAATATATTAACATATGGCGAGGCAATACTTCATGGAATATTGGAGGTAGAGAGATAATAATTGACACACATGATTGGCATGACATGGGCTTCTATTGAAACCATAGTAAAGCACAGTAAGCCCCACTAACAGCGCCTCTTCTGGTAACGTTAACATACCGTGATTGCAGGCGCAACTGACACCCCCTCTCACTACAGCTCCTTTTAAACCGTACACGGATCTCATGTGGCATCACTGACGTGTTGCCGTCCTGCGCCATCTGTTGGCCTGTTTGTTGACTCGTTTTTGGTGTCCATAAAACCCCATGTCATGTCAAGCATATTATGTGGCTATTTGTACCTGACGTGTTGCTGTCTAGCGCCAACTGTTGGTCGTTCTGTGCACTTTATTCTGGTGCAGTAAAACTCCATGTCGTGCCAATCATGTGTGTTAATTGTTACCACTCTATCTCCACTATCCCATGAAGTATTGCCTCGTCAACTGTTAACGGACTTCTGGGACACCCTGTACATTTTAACAACATTTTTGTTACTAAGTAGCACTGTAACTTGATAGAAGTAGACCTTTTCTCATGCTTTGATTCAATATATTTCTGAAAGTTCCCAATGATTTTGGAAACGGATTGTACACAATGTCAGCAATATATAGATGCAAAATTGCTCAAAATTTTGGAGCCAATCAGATAAAAATAGGCTAGTCTGGAGAATTTTAATTTTTAAAAATTAGTTTCAAGAAAAGGGAAAGGTGGAATGGCATGCTCAGTTAATGAGATACGCATGTGTGATTTAAATAACACCGCAGGGCCTTTAAAAAATTGCCATACATGCAAAAGGAAAAAGAGATAAGTAGTACCATGCTGTGCTCCAAATTTTGGAGTGTCTACTACAAACAAAACCTCATTTCTGGTCTATCCCCCTTAACTGAAATTAAGCGTCACATTCTCTATTTTAAGACATTGTAATCACTTTCGTATGTTTTCCAATTTCTCAAATTAAATTAAATTACCTCAAAATCGCCACTTTTTTAAAGCTCAACCCCGTCTCGCGTACTGTATTTGAATGATGCCCTCATGATGTCTCATCTCCCACATATCCACCCAAACGGTGCCTCGACCCAATGTGAATCCATGATTTCTTTACACTAAGCTTTGAATGCACGTAGTGATATTTCATACACGTTGTCACGCCAAACATGTATCCGCTCTGCTTCGCGCGCAAGAGAATTTGTAGGAGGTATTCATTTGCAGTCTGTAAATTGTGAAAGGTTTGATACTTTTTAGGAATGTTGGTGACAAGGAACTGATATTCCTGAGTTGTGTTGTTGGTGGGGGCAGTTAAGTCCTGTTCTCCCGCTATAAGCTCGTCTCCATGGTGATGAGCGCACGCCCTCTACCTCCGGTACCAGATGTCGCCGCTGCAGCAGCACTTTGCAGTCTCAACTGGGCACTTTCGGCCACCACTACCTGACCACAAGAACGACGTTGTTCTCTCCGTCTGCAAATATCTCCTCTTTCCGTCAACGAACGCCGAAGACGAGATAAGACAGGGAGGTTGAGTGCGTCCTCGTACGGGGGAGGATCTTCAGTCGGGGTGGTGATGGTGCGACCCTGGAAAGGATCTTCTGGACAGCGCTCTACAAGAGGACTGGGGTAATACAGCACTAGTCTGTTGTGTGTCGAAGAACGGGACATGCGAGACAGGGATGATCTACTACCAGAGTTAAAGATGCCTCCCCAAGACCTCCGTGGCTGTCCACTGACACTGGGTTGTGGAGGCTCTTCGCTGGTGATGTTGTTGTTGTTGGACAAACCTCGGATGCTGTATGAAGAATACGCGATGGGCATGCGAGGCTGTTGTTGTTGATGGACTGCTGCAGTCTCGGTGGTAGCAGCGGCTGTCGAAGGTCGATCCTCCATGAGGAGGGCCTCAGAGTAGCTTGGTACGATGGCGTAATTGTCGCGGATACACCACTCGAGGTCGCCACTGTCGATGGTGCTCCCGTGTGACAGCTGACCTCTAGACGTGTGGTGGCACATCCCTGGTGTACTTGATATCGGTTGATTTGTGCTCGTCGGCGTTGTGCTGTTGACCTCGTAGTTTACTCCGAACAGTTTCGTCACCTAGAAAACAGACAAATAATAAATAAGACAAAACAAATAATTTTAAATACAAAAGCCAAAGAAAGGCATTTATGCAAGTGAAGGTACTTAGGGCGTTCAGAAATGATTGACGCAATATTTCTTTTGCGTGTTCACAGGAACCCTTTACTGAATAACCGAATACAGATTATATTACAAGTATTCCTCGCCAATAAGAGCCTCCGTTGCTCAGACGGCAGCGAGCCGACCTCTCACCGCTGGGTTTCGGTCACTCCATGTGAGATTTGTTCTGGACAAAGCGGAAGCGGGGCCGGCCCCGTGGTGAAGGGGTAGCGTGCCTGCCTCTTACCCGGAGGCCCCGGGTTCGATTTCCGGCCAGGTCAGGGATTTTTACCTGGACCTGAGGGCTGGTTCGAGGTCCACTCAGCCTACGTGATTAGAATTGAGGAGCTATCTGATGGTGAGACAGCGGGCCCGGTCTAGAAAGCCAAGAATAACGGCCGAGAGGATTCGTCGTGCTGACCACAGGATACTTCGTAATTCGTAGCTCATATCCCTTATATTTTCAACATTGAGTTGCTTGCCTGAATGGCCAATTAGAATTCAAACATTTGTTGTGAAAAAGTGAAAAAGCAAATCAAGGCAGGGCGTGTGTCAGTGCGCAGCAGAGAAGTATGAAGTTGACGGTGTTGTTAACAATTGTATACTGATTTTATACTGTATTTTGGGGGGTAAATGGGAAATAATAATTATGCATTAATTTTGCAGCAAAGTGGCACAAAGGATATTTCACAAATGTATCACAATGATTGCTTCGAAAGATACACCAAAAATACACCGTCCAAGATTAAGACGAAGAAAATTGCACAAATTTTTCACTGAAATGACACCAAGGTGATTCCACAAATGCACCGAAATCCGTGGTGTAACTTAGGAGCATTTTGAAGCAAATTTGGTTCAACGGTGGTGTTGACAATAATGAAGGTTGAAAGAAAATCTTTGGTGTATTTTTGGCGCAAACTTGGTGCAGAAATTGTCTGAATAATTTACTTCATTTTTGGTGTAAATTTATGTAGACAAATTTGTGGTGTAATTATGGTGCATTTTTATTGGTGTTAAATCGGCGCATCCATTGTCGCTTTTGCACCAAATTAGCGCGACAAATACACCACGTTTGCGGCGATAAAATATTTTCACCAATTGTACACCTTCACTACACCCATTTTTGGTGAAAAACTCTGCCGCCAATGGCTGATAATCAGGTAAGTCTTGTTTATAAAATAACCTGCAACTTCGCAATTCTGGTCTAAATTAAATGCGGGTGACAGGAGGGGCAAAATTGGGATTTAGGGGACCGAGAATCCCGTTGCCGGGCCTGGCTGCGAGTTTTAATTGGGAAATTTCCGAAATCGCCGTTGCAATATATGGGAAAAGGCAGGGTAAGAAGTATCAGTTTTATCAATCGGTTTGGGCAAGACGGTGTGCAGTAGATCATGCGCATACGTCTGACAAGTTGCGGGTGTCAACCGTATTCGTCAGCTCTTTTAATGCTGAAAACATTTATCACACAAAGTAGGGGTCTCCGCTTCAAATTGTGAGTCATGGATAAGATCTATCAAAATAAAAATAAAACAAATTTCGAAAATAACTTCTGGACTAAAATCACTTCTGGACTAAAAGCAGTTCTGGACTAAAATCACTTCTGGACTAAAAGCAGTTCTGGACTAAAATCACTTCTGGACTAAAAGCAATTCTGGACTAAAATCACTTCTGGACTAAAAACAGTTCTGGACTAAAATCACTTCTGGACTAAAAACAGTTCTGGACTAAAATCACTTCTGGACTAAAATCACTTCTGGACTAAAATCACTTCTGGACTAAAATCACTTCTGGACTAAAAGCAGTTCTGGACTAAAATCACTTCTGGACTAAAAACAGTTCTGGACTAAAATCACTTCTGGACTAAAAACAGTTCTGGACTAAAATCACTTCTGGACTAAAAGCAATTCTGGACTAAAATCACTTCTGGACTAAAAACAGTTCTGGACTAAAATCACTTCTGGACTAAAAACAGTTCTGGACTAAAATCACTTCTGGACTAAAAACAGTTCTGGACTAAAATCACTTCTGGACTAAAATCACTTCTGGACTAAAAACAGTTCTGGACTAAAATCACTTCTGGACTAAAAACAGTTCTGGACTAAAATCACTTCTGGACTAAAATCACTTCTGGACTAAAAGCAGTTCTGGACTAAAATCACTTCTGGACTAAAATCACTTCTGGACTAAAAGCAGTTCTGGACTAAAATCACTTCTGGACTAAAACAGTTCTGGACTAAAATCACTTCTGGACTAAAATCACTTCTGGACTAAAAGCAGTTCTGGACTAAAATCACTTCTGGACTAAAATCACTTCTGGACTAAAAGCAGTTCTGGACTAAAAGCAGTTCCCGGACTAAAATCACTTCTGGACTAAAATCACTTCTGGACTACAAGCAGTTCTGGACTAAAATCACTTCTGGACTAAAAGCAGTTCTGGACTAAAATGACTTCTGGACTAAAATCAGTTCTGGACTAAAATGACTTCTGGACTAAAATCACTTCTGGACTAAAAGCAGTTCTGGACTAAAATAACTTGTGGACTAAAAGCAGTTCTGGACTAAAATCACTTCTGAACTAAAATAACTTGTGGACTAAAAGCAGTTCTGGACTAAAATCACTTCTGAACTAAAATCACTTCTGGACTAAAAGCAGTTCTGGACTAAAAGCAGTTCTGGACTAAAATCACTTCTGGACTAAAAGCAGTTCTGGACTAAAAGCAGTTCTGGACTAAAAGCAGTTCTGGACTAAAATCACTTCTGGACTAAAATGACTTCTGGACTAAAATCACTTCTGGACTAAAAGCAGTTCTGGACTAAAATGACTTCTGGACTAAAAGCAGTTCTGGACTAAAATCACTTCTGGACTAAAAGCAGTTCTGGACTAAAATCACTTCTGGACTAAAATCACTTCTGGACTAAAAGCAGTTCTGGACTAAAAGCAGTTCTGGAAAAACAGCCTGAGATCGCCTGTTTCTTTACTCGTTTTGTTTCCGATTCAAATCCTAGCTAAATTAACTTTTTTATATAATTCTCTCTGTATGTTCCTTGGTTCAATACCCTCAGGCGTTTTTTGATTTTTTTTTGAAAAATATCCACACCGAATGTAGTTATAAGGGCTTAAGTGAAACTCTGCAATGACTCACGTTAGCGTTCATAGTAGTAGAGAAAGGCAAACTGCTAATCTAACCGACGAGATAACGATGATTAAGAAAAGGATTGCAATTTTTAGAAATAAATAAAGAATATATTCTCATAATTCCTTATATTTCATTTACCTAAAATTCGTAGCTCATATCCCTAGGATGAGTTGCTTGTGTGAAGGGATAGAGCAGTTGATTTTTCCTCTCTCTCCCGAAGAAACAACGGAGAATGAAGAGAGCAGACATCAAGCAAAGTAAAGCAAAGTCACCTCCGTACAGGCCGTGAAGGCCCTTGGAGGAGTGGAAGGTAAAGGATTCCACCATTGTTAACCGCGGCACGTGATGCGGTAGAGTGGTTAGCTCTACGCCCGGCCACCTTTGTCCCCAGGAATTAACCTGGTACTCATTTTTGGTGTAGGCTGACTGAACCTCAGGGCCATATGCACCTCCGGAAGTGGAAATCTCGTTTCTTAAATTTTCATGACTCCCTGACGGGGATGTCAAACCCACGTGCTTCCGGGCGAACCGAGCACGCCTTTAGCGCCTCGGCCAGGCAGCCCCTAGAGCAGACATCATTCGTCTCGGCCGCACTGTTTATAGTCACCAAACTGATAGGCGCCGTGTTACGCAAAACGTGCAGCCTCGATTTCATGACTTTCCAATAAAATTGGAAGATGATTTTTGTTGCAAGTTTTTACACGTTATCCATTCTGTCCACGAAAGTTTAGATACAGTGCGTTGAAAAAAGAATTATACAGGCTGTTGAGGTGATATCAGATGTTACAAATGACTGGAGGTGTAAATACAATGTAAAATACATTGAGTTTGGTTCTGTAACTCCACTACCTCATACTCACCATGTGGCTGTCTGTTATTAAACTTCTCCACTCCACGTCATGTTCACCTCTGCGTTGTGTGACTTGTTTAATACAAGTTCGCAGTTCCTGTCACTGCAGTTAATTACGTGTCCGGGGAACATTTTGGCTCGGAGCCCCTGGCAATGTTCCCAAGTTCAACTCTCTCGGGACTTAAAACTGCTACAGATTTGAGCAAGAGAGTTCCTCGATCTATAACAGACCATCAACCCGTTAAAGTCCAAATTATTTTTCGCGTGTACAGTATTTTGTTTTTGCATTTATCCCCACAAACGTGGTCCGCTGTCTTGTTCTTGGACACCTTGAGGATTGAGGTCTAAATCTCGCAACTCAGTTTGTTAGTTTTAAACGGGTAGCTTCGTCGTCGTACTGAGTAACATCAGGCATAAATTACGGTTCAACAATAAGTCCATAAATGTTTTTTCTATTCAGTACTCAATAATTCCAAATATCATCTGTACGCCGATGAAATTTGAATCTTTAGGCAAGTTTCTTCAAAACAGAACAGCACAAAGTTGTAACGAGATTTCACAGCGTTCGTTGACTGGGGGAGGAGAATAAAGTCTCTTCAATTCAATGTTAACAAGTACAAATCAGTGATCGTCATTACGGAAAACCAACCACATATTCATGATTATATAATAAACAGCGCTAGTCTAAACCGAATTGAAGAAAAGCAAGTTCTAGTAATAATACACTGACTGACAGAGCAAATGCAACACCAAGAAGGAGTGGTTCGAAAGGGATGAAAGTTGGGGAAAAAACAGAGACGGCACGGACGAATAATTGATATTTATTTCAAACCGATATGCAGGTTACACAATGCGCGCGGCATCGACTCAGTAGGATGTAGGACCACCGCGAGCGGCGATGCACGCAGAAACACGTCGAGGTACAGAGTCAATAAGAGTGCGGATGGTGTCCTGAGGGATGGTTCTCCATTCTCTGTCAACCATTTGCCACAGTTGGTCGTCCGTACGAGGCTGGGGCAGAGTTTGCAAACGGCGTCCAATGAGATCCCACACGTGTTCGATTGGTGAGAGATCCGGAGAATACGCTGGCCACGGAAGCATCTGTACACCTCGTAGAGCCTGTTGGGAGATGCGAGCAGTGTGTGGGCGGGCATTATCCTGCTGAAACAGAGCATTGGGCAGCCCCTGAAGGTACGGGAGTGCCACCGGCCGCAGCACATGCTGCACGTAGCGGTGGGCATTTAACGTGCCTTGAATACGCACTAGAGGTGACGTGGAATCATACGCAATAGCGCCCCAAACCATGATGCCGCGTTGTCTAGCGGTAGGGCGCTCCACAGTTACTGCCGGATTTGACCTTTCTCCACGCCGACGCCACACTCGTCTGCGGTGACTATCACTGACAGAACAGAAGCGTGACTCATCGGAGAACACGACGTTCCGCCATTCCCTCATCCAAGTGGCTCTAGCCCGGCACCATGCCAGGCGTGCACGTCTATGCTGTGGAGTCAATGGTAGTCTTCTGAGCGGACGCCGGGAGTGCAGGCCTCCTTCAACCAATCGACGGGAAATTGTTCTGGTCGATATTGGAACAGCCAGGGTGTCTTGCACATGCTGAAGAATGGCGGTTGACGTGGCGTGCGGGGCTGCCACCGCTTGGCGGCGGATGCACCGATCCTCGCGTGCTGACGTCACTCGGGCTGCGCCTGGACCCCTCGCACGTGCCACATCTCCCTGCGCCAACCATCTTCGCCACAGGCGCTGCACCGTGGACACATCCCTATGGGTATCGGCTGCGATTTGACGAAGCGACCAACCTGCCCTTCTCAGCCCGATCACCATACCCCTCGTAAAGTCGTCTGTCTGCTGGAAATGCCTCCGTTGACGGCGGCCTGGCATTCTTAGCTATACACGTGTCCTGTGGCACACGACAACACGTTCTACAATGACTGTCGGCTGAGAAATCACGGTACGAAGTGGGCCATTCGCCAACGCCGAGTCCCATTTATCGTTCGCTACGTGCGCAGCACAGCGGCGCATTTCACATCATGAGCATATCTCAGTGACGTCAGTCTACCCTGCAATTGGCATAAAGTTCTGACCACTCCTTCTTGGTGTTGCATTTGCTCTGTCAGTCAGTGTATTTAATTGTAAATTTACGTTGAAGGTACATATTAATAGCGTCATAAACGCCTATAGGAATATGAGTCCATCTAGTCAATACTGTCCGACTCGTTGGCTGAACGGTCATTGTACTGGTCTTCGGTTCAGAGGGTCCCGGGTTCGATTCACGGCCGGGTCGGGGATTTTAACCTTAATTTGTTAATTCCAATGGCACGGGGGCTGGGTGTATGTGTTGTCGTCATCATCATTTCATCCTCATCACGACGCGCCGGTCGCCTACAGGCGTCAAATAGAATGACGTGCACCTGGCGAGCCGAACCCGTCCTGGGATATCCCGTCACTAAAAGCCATACATTTCATTAGTCAATACTTCCTACTGACAACAAATTGTTTTCTACATTTTATGTAGTTCAGTGCATGTTTCGGGATTCTGTTCTAATCCCTCCACCAGCCTTCTTACAAAATACTCTTAATATATAGAAAACAATGTGTTGTCAAAAATACAATAAGTATTGGCTAGGCGGACACATATACGTACGTAACTGCAAAAAAAAAAAAAAAACCAAAGCCATTATTCAACTATACAATTCTCTAGTTAGATCAATAATATAACACTTATCTATAGTCTAGAATCCATTGTGAAAAGATATAAGAAAGTGATCATAATATATTTTTAAGATGTCTATATTTCTGTATCTCAAACACTAGCGCAAAATATGCCCCATATACAGGCTCCTTTTTGGTAAAAATATCCACCTTTACAATACCCTTCTTTTTATTCTTTTCAGAATAACAATCTCCTAATACATTGGGACATGTTTCACCGTCATGGAGACATCTTCAGTCATAATCATAAGACAAAATATACAATAAGTAGAACCAGGATACATTAAAAATTCATTAGAACCACCCAGTGTCTTTTATGTGTGTTTTTTAACGTATCCTTATTCTATGTATTATACATTTTGTCTTATGATTATGACTGATGATGTCCGTACGGGGATGAAATGTGTCCCATTTTATTAGGAAATTTTTATTCTGAAAAGAATAAAAAGAAGTGCATTGTAAATGTGGTATTTTTCAAGAAATACCATAACAGGCTTAAATATGAAATTTATTTCTTACAATATACACGCTTAACAATATATATTTGCTAGTTGCTTTGCGTCGCACCGACACCGATAGGTCTTATGGCAACGATGGGACAGGGGAGGGCTAGGAGTGGGAAGGAAGCGACCGTGGCCTTAATTAAGGTACAGCCTCAGCATTTGCCTGGTGTGAAAATGGGAAACCACGGAACACTGAATATTAGGAGAACATTAACGAGTCTAATAATGTTACGGGTTTTAGGGCCAACTAACTACCATAAATATGTCTTATGGCTGTCGGTCAGCCGAAAATTTGTGTGACGTAACGCGACAAAATGTGTGTGACGGAAAGTAGTGTTACCTAGCAACCGTGCAGGCTATGTCTTATGGCTGGTTGTCATCTGAAATTAGCAGCCGCTGATGGATGGCCATGACCGGGAGATTGTTCAATATGATGATTTAATTTTCGCAGAGGGAAAAGTGGTTTATTTTTATGTAAAAACAATGTGTGTTAATAAGTAAAACGTGTTCTATTTTGTTTGTAAAGAAATCATTTAAAACATCTAGTGGTTGAATTAATAAACTAGGGCGAAGCCGCGAGTTCCTCCTAGTCTAGAATAATTAAAACCAAACAAATTAATAGAATTAAATGACACACTAAATTAGTGTTAGAAACTGACATAATTTAAGTTAAACATAAGACTTAAAGTAAACACAAAATAATTTAGGTCATCAAAGCTGAGGAATAAGAAATATTGAAAACTTAAATTAAGAACAATTACTTTAATTTTCTTTATACTTGCTCTTAAAAAATATTCTAAGTTCTGCAATAACTAAATATGCAGTGCATGATCCTAATAAATTCTAAGAATAAAATAAAATAACCCGATATGTTTTTCGTACAGCTATAATGAAATATTATTGCGTAGGTCGTATTATTACCGCCTCTGTAGTGTAGTGGTTGCTGTGATTAGCTACCACCCCCGGAAGGCTGGGTTCGATCCCCGGCTCTGCTACGAAATTTGAAAAGTGGTACGAAGCCTGAAACGGGCTCCTCTCATTCTCGGGAGGTCAACTGAATAGAGTGGGGGTTCGATTCCCACCTCACCCATCCTCGAAGTGCTTTTCGGTGGTTTCCCGCTCTTCCTCCAAGCAAATGCGTGGATGGTATGTAACTTAAGGCCCCGGCCGCTTCCTTCTTTCTTCCTTGCCTGTCCCTTCTAATCTAACCATCCCCCTCAAGGCTCCTGTTTAGCACAACAGGTGAGGCCGCCTGCGCGAGGTACTGGTCATTGTACCCAGTTGTATCCTCCTAACCCAAAGTCTCACGCTCCACGACACTGCCCTTGAGGCGGTAGAGGTGGGATCCCTCGCTGTCCTCCAGGGAGGACAAACCAACCCTGGAGGGTCAACAGATTAAGAAAGAAAGAAAGAAGGTGTAAATTACCTCACAAAGGAGAAGGTGTGGCGCTATTTGAACAATATAAACCAGCAAATAACTGGGTTAGAAATCATACTGGTGTATCAGTCGGTGAGTAGCGCGAGGAAATAAAAAATACTGTGTGCGCTGTTCGATCTACTCTTGACAGGTCCCAGAACGAAAACCTCTGTCGGCATTGCCGAAGAAGGATAAAAACACCTCCTCATGTTTTTGTTTTTGTCCTTACGGAGATATGTTCCGGAACGCCAGGTATGACAAGATTCGGCCCTTGACAGCAAATTCCTTTAGAAAGAAAAGTTATAGTGTCACCGAAGAGGTATCCGGACTTGTCATTAACTGTAGCAGTAGGAGAATTGACATCATATCCTACAAAGGATCAGAGGGTGTAGGATATACAATAGACCCTACAGTTCATTTCAAATTTTTCACAGACGAAACAGAAGACGTTGATAGGGAAAAGTGGCTTATCTATGAACCGACCATAACTTATTATAAATATATATTTGTATTGTAGGACATTAAAGTGATAGGATTAATGGCTAATGCTTGAGGGACTATTCGTCGATTCATTGTGAATTTTTGGAAGCAGTTTAATTTAGACGCTCCAGAACTGCAAACTATTTCTTTGTTAGCTTTACGAGATTCCATTTCATTACTGAGAAATCACTGCTACATTATATAAATCTTGTAGTTTAAAGACATTATGAGAGTAATGTAATCAACAAAAAATTATTGTAAGTCAAAATTATGATTTCATTTGTTTTGTTATGCTTTTTCTATTGTGGAAATCTTCAACTTAGTGAAGTTTTGCAAAATAAAAAGTATCAATCATTACTTATTGGACTGATGTTTCAGATTACCTCAAGATAAAATTCTGATGCTTTCGTTACATTACTACAGATAATTAAGTTTACATCCCAACAAATGCTATAGGTATTAATAGAAGCCAGATTTTGGGATTATTCTTCCAGCTTCAACATATTGAAAACAAACGACATGGAGCTCTATGATAAAAGCGGTTCTATCTCACATTATTTTAATATTGTTTTATTCACAGGTGAATAATTGAATTGCTAACTTTTTTGGTTTATGTTAACTTTGACCTTTATAAAATTTACGCTGTATTGTGGATGTATTTAATGTTTTGTAAAATAATTAAACGGTAATTTCCAGCCACACTGAAATATATCACCACATCTGTTGCAGTACACATGAGAACGTAATGAAGGCCTGGCAATCGTTCCCACAACCAATTACAGAAGGAATTCACTAAAATCGGGTTTAATTAAGCTCAGTGTAATTTGGCACACATTCTCTGACGCAGAAATTTCACACATAGAATTATACATTCGTGCATCGTTTTCATGTCTGGAAAAGATTAGGATGTAAATGATCGAAGTGTATAATGTCCATATTCAGTCCTCTCTGCATTTTATTGTATGGTGCCAAATAAACCGTCAGCAGTTCGCGTTGGGGACAGCTACAGGAGGAAGCCTCTACGCCAGTGCATAAGTGGTTTACACGATGGCAGTAACTCGTGTGCCTTTGGATATGTGAGTGGCGACTAGCCACTGTCCATCACCGTTTACATGGTGCCAGCGACAGCAGGCGTCCAGTTGAACCTTGTCAAAAAGTCTCAGCAGAGAAGAGAAGAGAAGAGAAGAGAAGAGAAGAGAAGAGAAGAGAAGAGAAGAGAAGAGAAGAGAAGGGAAGAGAAGAGAGGAGAGGAGAAGAGAAGAGAAGAGAGAAGAGAAGGGAAGAGAAGAGAAAAGAGAAAGGAGAAAAGAGAAGAGAGAAAAGAGAATAGAAAAGAGAAGAGAGAAGGGAGAAGGGAGAAGAAGGAAAGGAAAAGATAAAAGAGACGAGAGAAGAGAGAAGAGAAGAGAGAAGAGAAGAGAGAAGAGAGAAGAGAATATAGAAGAGAAGAGAAGAGAAGAGAAGAGAAGAGAAGAGAAGAGAAGAGAAGAGAAGACAAGAAAGAAGAGAAAAGAGAAGAGAAGAGAAAGGAGAAGAGAGAAGAGAAGAGAAGAGAACTGGTGAGAGAAGAGAAGAGAAAAGAGATAAGATCAGATCAGATCTCAAAACTCACGAGCTAAAATTAGTAGAAAATAGTATCAAAAGTCACGACTACAAACTAGTAGCTAACTCACGACTCCGGCCAGCAGGTGACTGCGATGACTGCAAGAGGGAAGAGATGCGTGGTCACTCACACTGCCCTTCAACCCATGTTTGTTCATCCACTTTTAGAATGGGATATCCCATGTAGTTGTAACAGACCAAATTCTCCAAATATAACACTGATCTTCACTCAGTTATACTGCTTGGTGTCGTCGAGCAGTGTACAACATGGAGTTCATTACTTCGCAAAAGGATGAAACTAAATTTAAAGTACAGCAGTTATAGGTTTTATAAGCAGAGATAAAATAAGATGGGTGAAACAGAATGGTTTTGTCATAAAAGATCATCATCCGCGTGTACCGGTAAAGTTATACTGCAAGCGACAACAGCGTTTTCAGTGAAACACTCTATTATAGTAGATGTCCGGGGTATTCTCAAGCCTCTGTCGCGTGTACTCTGTACTACAGGCCCACCTCTTGATAAGAGAAGTGCCATTTACAAGAAGGCACGCAGTTCTGGCTGACGGTAACAATGGACCCTTTCGTATAATTCCGATTACATTCTCAAATATCTACAGTCGTTATGGGGTATGGTTGGCATTTTGCCATTCGAAGAAGAACAGGCCCAGAAGAGAAACCTCCTATTACTAATCCCCTTCTTGGAATTAGTGAATTTTGAGACTCGTGAGGTCTGAGACGACACGGAAGAAAAGACGGTAAGATGTTTTGCTGTGGTGTTGTGTGATGAGCGAGTTCGGGATATTTTATAAAAGGTCTGTTTGAACTTGTAATTTCTAACTTGCCTTTGCTGTTGAGACCTAGTGTTTATGGGCCAGATCAACGTTGTTACTCTCATTGACCTGTCTCCGTCTCGTCCTTGGCTTTGACAATATTTTTATTTATTTATTTATTTATTTATTTATTTATTTATTTATTTATTTATTTATTTATTTATTTATTTATGAGCTTGCATTCCGATGATAGCAGGTTCGAAGCCCACTGTCGGCAACTTTGAACATGGATTTCCGTAGTTTTCCATATTCACTCCAGGCAAACGCTGGGACTTTACCTTAATTAACGCCACGGCCGTTTCCTTCCCGCTCCTAGCTCTTTCCCTATCACATCGTCGCCATAAAACCTATCTGTGTCTGTGAGGTAAAAGCAAAATTGCAAAAATATACAAGGTGGTCGGAAACAATGTGAACCGAGTATATGAGCATTACAACGTTGGTCATACTGATAAGTAATTTTTTTTAAAAAAATATGTTCATATCTCGCGGCGTTGTCATTTTATCAGCTGCTGAAGTTAGCCAATCAGATCGCTTGGCTATATATATATACACACCGCCTGACAAAAAAGTTAAGCACCCAGAAGGAATGGTCCAATATTATCCCATTTCGGAATACACGCATACCATTGATGTGTGAGTAAATGATTAGATTTATAAGGATCTGTAATGTGTAGGACGCCCACCAGCGTGCATTTGTGATGGCACCGTTCTGTTGTTGATAAGTTTTTACGAGTCGACTGTTGTGAGTCAGTTAGGCAAGACGTGCAGAGAGGGCTACGGACAGTTTGAAGTACCCGCGATGACTCGCAGACGCGTTGACAGCATTTGACAGAGGCCGCATTGTGGACTGCTTGGGGCTGGTTGGCCGTATCGTGCAATTATCAAACATGTGGGCCATTCAGAAGTCACAGTGGCCCGATGTTGGACTCAATGAGTGCACGAGAGCACCCAACGACGTCGTGCAAGTTCGGGTCGACCAAGAAACTCCACTCCGAGGAAGGAACGTCGTATAGTGCGCCAAGCATTGCGGGATCGGCATTCGCCATCCGCGAACATATACTGGAGACTCTACAACATAGTATGAGTTCCCGCACAGTGTCTCGACGACTCGCATCCGTCAGATTGGGGTCCTACTGCTCCATGCGTCGGTTGACATTGACACCGAAACACCAACGTCGGCGATTGGAGCAGTGCCTTGCCCGGGAGGTATGCACAGAGGACGACTGGCGTCGCATCATGTTCAGTGATGAGCCCCGCTTCTCCACAACCTCCGATGACCGTCGTGCGTCGAGGGCAGAGGGAACATCCTGCCCATATCGTGGAAAGACACACAGGCGCGATCCCTGGCATGATGGTGTGGGAAGCTATACGATATGCATTCAGGTCACCTCTAATACTGCTTCGGCAGATTTTGACGGTACAGCGATACGTCACAGACATTCTGCGTCCTCTCGTTCTACCCTTTATGGCACAGCACTCTGGGGCAGTGTTCCAACAAGATAATGCACGTCCACACACAGCATGCCTAGAGCATGTTGAGGTCCTCCCATGGCCAGCAAGATCCCCGGACCTCTCCATCACTGAACACGCGTGGGATGACATTGGAAGGTGACTCCCAATACCACTCTGCGGGATCTGAAGGGAACAGCTGCAACAACTATGGACGAACTTGCCTCAGGAGAGGATCCAAAGGCTGAGGACACCATTCCGAACCGCATAAGGGCTTGAATTGCGGACAGGGGGGAGTGAGGGGGTACGATATCTCTACTGACCTCTCACCAACATTCCACCCGTGACTGCCAATGGTCTTCTCCTTTCATCCCATATTGTAATTATTTCAGTAAAGGTGCATGATCTTTCAGTATGTGTAGTTTCACTTCACTTTTAACAACTCCTTCTGGGTGTTTAACGTTTTTTGTCATGCAGTGTATATTTATGGCGTGTGGCCTTCGCAGAGGTCTGCTGCAGGTCTTTCGAGTTGACGCCGTAAAGGCGACTTGCGCGCCTCTGAGGATTGAGCCTTACCTATGATGAATTCTAATAATAAAACGACACACACACACACACACACACACACACACACACAGAGAGAGAGAGCTCCCGAACCATTGCAATTAACCAATGAATGTTAAAAATCCCCGACCACCGAGCTCGATAGCTGCAGTCGCTTAAGTGCGGCCAGTATCCAGTAATCGGGAGATAGTGGGTTCGAGCCCCACTGTCGGCAGCCCTGAAGATGGTTTTCCGTGGCTTCCCATTTCACACCAGGCATATGCTGGAGCTGTACCTTAATTAAGGCCACGGCCGATTCCTTCCGATTCCTATACCTTTCCTATCCCATCGTCGCCATAAGACCTATCTGTGTCGATGCGACGTAAAGCAAATAGCAAAAAAAAAAATTCGACCCGTTCGGGAATTGAACCCGGGACCTGTTGGGCCAAAGGCCAGCACGCTAACCATTTAGCCATGGAACCGGACTTTATTATTATTATTATTATTATTATTAGTAATAGTAGCAGCAGCAGCCAACCCTATAGTGTAGAGGTAGCGGGCCTGTCTCTTATTTCAAGGCCCTGGGTTCGTTTTCCGGCCAATTCAAGGATTTACGTTTTGGACTGAGGAATAGAACAGGATTCACTTGATACAGTGCGCTGCAATCGAACCCAAAATTCCCAAGAAATAGTTTTATGATTAAAAACAAAATCCTTGGCAAAGTAGGGTTATTTAACGTCGCTTATTTTATTCCTCTTTTTGTGGGTGTTACACGACGTACAGGTTTGGAAGCCCTATCTGCTTCTCTACGACGGAATGCAGGTTCAAAACTGTTCTGTAAAGCTGCGCAATCCTGGTCGTACGTGAGGCTCATCCGCCGAGTTTTAGAATAAACTTTGTGAGCTGCTATAAATTTTGTGTGCCTTCGGGTTTAGGAAAGTTCGCTAGTTGCAGCAGATCAACCCCACCTTCAGAACAAACCATGGCAAGGCACGGTCCTCGATAGAACTGGCAAGTCAGTATTCAATTGTCTTACTAAGTTTGAACGACCGCTTTCTCTTTCAGGGGCTCACAGTTTGAGCGAAGAGCATAGCAAACACGAGGCTTACTGGTGTCTAGCATTGTTTCGTCTTGCTAATACCCGGTTCCCCTATTAAATTACATTTATCGCATGGTACAGGATTTTTATCCCAAATACAGCAGCATTATTTTCATCCTTGGTTGAATTACAAACGATCATACCTTGATAATAATATGTAACCCTTTGTAAGAAAATATATTAAAAGCGTTTACTATAAATAGCTTTGGCAAATTCGTCCGTCCGTTATACTGGACCGATTTGCTCCATTTTCATTTTATTTTCTCCGGAATTACCTGGCGGTGAATTATGAGTCATCTATAGGCCTCTAAGTTCAGCCAACTTAGCCTTAGCCTGCAATTATTGGAATGATCATTTAATGATTACCTGACAAAGCAAAGCATACCGTCTGGATAATATATATTGTTGGTTGTCAAATAGCAAAGCATTCAGTGCGGATACGAGGTATTGTTACCTGCTAAGGTAGCAGATCGTGCGGTCCAGATACGAGTTATTGTCGCGTACTAAATTACCAGGGCATGAGGTCCAGTTAAGAGGTATTGTTATCTGTTAAAGTAGCAGAGTATGCGGTCCAGATGAGAGACATTATTGCCTGCTAAAGTAACAGAGCATTCGGTCTCGATAAGACGTTTAGTTAGTTGTTGAATGGCAAAGCATGCGGTCCGAACAGGAGGTATTGTTACCTGCTAAATAGAAGACCATGCAGTTCGGATAATACGTGTTGTTAGTTGCTAAATACCAGAGAATGCGGTCAGGATAAGATGTATTGTTACCTGCTAAATTACCAGGGCATGCGGTTCGAATAAGAGGTATTGTTACCTGCTAAATAGCAGAGCATGCGGTCAGGATAAGAGGTATTGTTACCTCCTAATCTACCAGGGCATGCGTCCGGATACGAGGTATTGTTACCTGATAAATAGCAGAGCATGCGGTCATGATAAGGGGTATTGTTACCTGCTAATCTACCAGAGCATGCGATCCGGATAAGAGGTATTGTTACCTGCTAAATAGCAGAGCATGCGGTCAGGATAAGGGGTATTATTACCTGCTAAATTAGCCGAGCATGCGGTCCGCATAAGCGGCATTGTTATCCGTTAAACTACCATGGCATGCAGCACAGATGAGAGATGTTAATACCTGGTAATGCACGTAGGCCGTGTTGTACTCGATGACCATACGCAGAGGCCAGGAGAGCAACAGGAAACTGCACAGCCAGAAGACTGCCGGGCTGGAGTACCAGGGCATGCGGTCGGGATCCGGGTACGCCACCACGTACTCCTTGAAGTTGGTCACGTTGGAGAGATCCAAGCCCTCTCTCATCTCCATGTAGTCATCATACCTCTCGTACTCGCCGAAGAAGCGCGCTCGTTGCTCCTCGAAATCAGCCGCCGCTTCCACGTTAGCGAATGCGAAACCTGCAGCCACACGGAAAGAAATGTCATCTAAACTTAGAGCAGCGGATTGGTAATGGAATCTGGAAAGGATTTACGCATCCTTTCTAGGACTCCGTAAAGAAGATAATTTTTTTTTTTTTTTAACTCTTATGGTACCTGGACGGGAAAAGTTAGAAAAAAATTCACAAAAAATGGTTGTGCAACAAAAGTGTGTCCTAAATAGATATTTAAATATGGGGTAACAATTGCCACTCTCTCCCTCAGCTGTCAGCTGCATTGCATGGTAGTGAAACATGACCCACAACTAGCTCAAAAAGAAAGAGAATAGAAGCTTTTGAAATATGGTGTTACAGAAGAATGGTGTAGGTGAGATGGGTGGATTGAATCACCAATGAAGAGATAATTCAGCCCTAAAGATGGTTTTCGATGGTTTCCCATTTTCACACCAGGCAAATGCTAAGGCTGAACAACTTGTGTTTTGTATTGTACGTTTTAGGTATTGCGTATTACAGGCTTTGAATTATTCTGCGTTTTGTGTTGTATGTTTTGATTATTGCATATAACAGGCTTTGAATTATTCTATGTTTTGTGTTGTAGGTTTTAATTATTGCATATTACAGTCTTTGAATTATTCTGTATGTTTTGCGTCGTGCGTTTTAGGTATGGCATAGTACAGGCTTGCATTACTCTGTGTGTTTTGTGTTGTACGTTTTAGGTATGGCATATTACAGGCTTGCATTACTCTGTGTGTTTTGTGTTGTACGTTTTGATTATTGCATATTACAGGCTTTGAATTATTCTGCGTTTTGTGTTGTACGTTTTGATTATTGTATATTACAGGCTTTGCATTACTCTGTGTATTTTGTGTTGTACGCTTTGATTATTGCATATTACAGGCTTTGCATTACGCTGTGTGTTTTGTGTTGTACGTTTTGATTATTGCATATTACAGGCTTTGAATTATTCTGCGTTTTGTGTTGTAAGTTTTAGGTATTGCATATTACAGGCTTTGCATTACTCTGTGTGTTTTGTGTTGTACGCTTTGATTATTGCATATTACAGGCTTTGAATTATTCTGTGTGTTTTGTGTTGTACGTTTTAGGTATGGTGTATTACAGGCTTTGCATTACTCTGTGAATTGTGTTGTACGGTTTAGTTTCTGCATATTACAGGCTTATTCAATGATATGAAGTTATTTTCACAGAAACAAGATTGACTGGGCTAACAAACCTCATAAATCATAATTACACTATTACTCTGTAACGAGCTATCGGAGACTACTCGTTTCTAATACCCGTATAGTCAGAAGGTATCTCTGAACAACCTGGGAAAGTTTGTCGGTGGATTTCGGCTTCACCCTGTACATTTGATCAATTTCATAATTTTTGTTTCCATGAATTTACCATATGGTAACGGATAAAGTCGATCTAAACATTAATGGTATCACTTCTTGATTTGTTTAACGGCCATTACAATTGGGATTAGTTCGTCGACGAGACTTTTTAGGTTCTGTATTTTTTAATCAGAAATTGTACGACTACGAGAAGCGCTAACAAATTAAATTACTGGTCTGTTTGAACGCGACCTGCTTTTAACATAGTTCGATTTGTTTAAAGCTGTGTATACTCTTTGTGTTTTTACTTTTTTTTAGTACACAAGCTGTGAACTGGAGCGCGTAGATTGTCACTGAACTGCTAGAATTTTACCAGTGACAGAAGTACCGCAGTTGTACTGGAAGTGGAAAAAAGAAGGATTGGGTCATTTCAACGCTTCCTCCCACTGCTGCTGAATTTAGAATATGATGAGTAGAGCCCGAAGTTTGAGGCATGAATGTGTTAGACTGCAAACTTCTGAAGCCGATTACAGGTATAGCCTATACTGCACAATGCTTGTGTTATGTCGTTTGCATAACCATTAGGGGGGCGGCCCATCGGAACACCCTAGAATTTATGTTACTCTTGCTACATTAAGAAAGAGCTGGCTAGTCGACACTTCCTAACAACCAAATTAGTTTGCAGTCTAGTCCGGCTCCATGGCTAAATGGTTAGAGTGCTGGCCTTTGGTCACAGGGGACCCGGGTTCGATTCCTGGCAGGGTCGGGAATTTTAACCACAAATAGTTAATTTCGCTGGCACGGGGGCTGGGTGTACGTGTCGTCTCCATCATCATTTCATCCTCATCACGACAATCAGGTCGCCTACGGGAGTCAAATCAAAAGACCTGCATCTGGCGAGCCGAACTTGTCCTTGGACACTCCCGGCACTAAAAGTCATATGCCATTTCATTTCAGTTAGCAGTCTAACCAATCATTATCACTATCAGCCAAATCAATCATTAAATTATGTACCCTCTTTAAGTCATAGATCCAAATAAGCTTGTAACAGTCTTCTCCATGTGGTATGGTTTTGTGCGGTCCTCTGCAAGGTGATACCAGCAGTATTCCTGATATTTCTGTCCCATCTCTCTGGTGGTCTTCCTCTAGGCCTCCGATGTTCTTTCCGACTCAATTCCAACACTAGCTTCGTCCATCTTTCATTATTATGTCGTGGAACATGGCCAGGCCACTGCCATCTCTCCAAGATGTCTTTAAGCTTAGTGATTGATCGGATGTCAACTGCTCTTCTCCTATCTTTCCTTGTATAGTCCAAAATGGCTTTTGCCATGGCTCTATGAGCTGTCATGAGTTTTCCTTTCGTAAACTTGTTCAGTGTCCAAGTCTCACAAGCATAAGTTAAAACAGGAAGATTGCATTGATCAAAAACTGATTTCTTTAAATTTACCGGCAGTTTTGATCTAAAAACTGATGATTTCCTTCCAAAAGCTTGCCATCCAAGTTTGCTGCACCGATAGATTTCATCGCCCTTCATACTTAAAATCTGGCCAAGGTAGATACATTCAGTGGCCTCTTCTAATGACGTGTCCTTAATTTTCACTATTCCAGCCTGGACTCATTCATTGGACATGACTTTCATTTTGGCTTAAGCATGAACTCTAACATATTACTGCCTAGAAATCGTGATCTAATAATGAGAAATAAAATGTTCTTGCACGTTTCTGAGGAAAGGAAATTAGAAGAACAAATCTCTTCTCGAGAACAAATGTGTTAAAGTTTCATTTTTGTATTTCTGATTGAATTGTAAATCACAAAATACGATAAAAGAGCTTATTCCTTCGCAGTATTCTTATTGCTCGTCGTAGCGTCTTTAGTGGCTACCACTTTGCTACTAACTGATTAAGACCCTTTCACTCTGTTTGCGCTTAATGTCTGACTTCTTAGTTCCAGTGTATGAGACCCACACCAGGATTACTTGATACGAGAATTGGAAAAGATCCTAAGGAAAGCAGCATGATTTGTTCTGGATGATTGGCAACAAAAGAGTAGTGTTACAAAAACGTTGCAAACTTTGGACTGGGAAGACTTGGGAGTAAGGAGACGAACTGATGAGAGGAGAAAGATTCGGCGAACTTTGAATTTAAAGAGAAGAAGGGATAGAATGACGGGACACGTCTTGAGACACCTAGGATTTGTACAGTTAGGTTTTGAGTGTAGTGTAGGCTGTAAGGACGGTAGAGGTAGACCAAGATATGAATATGACAAACAGAATAGAGTAGGTGTACTGTAATAGTTGCGTAGAAAAGTAATGATTAATCAGGATAGGGTGACTTGGAGGGCTGCAAGAAAAACCAGCCTATGGGCTGATGACACAAACAACAAGAACATAACAACAGCAATTTAAAGGAAACTATACGGCCAGTGGTTATTTTCAGTATAATTCTCATAGTCTATATTCATCAAGAATTTAAGTTCCCTATTTAGAAAAAAGACAACATAGTTACATGGAAAAAATTATTGGCAGCCGATACGGCAATGATGGAGCTATTTTGGACATAATCACCACCAGAATTGGGACACTTGCCACATCGTGGGATCAACGTTTATATTCCGGTGTCATGGAAGTCTGCCACTTGGGAATTGAAACTAGGGTGTGACATTCGTCTTCAGGTCTTCGTCCGTGTGAAAATGCTGACAGGAGGAAAGAAATTTCCTGAGCTGCAAGAAACGAAGAAAATCACTCGGGGCAAGATGAGGACTGTACGGTCGACGATCAAACACCTGCAGAACACGCCGAGCATTGCCATGGATCAGCGTTAACACCTGCACTGAACATTTGACGCCTCTTGTTTCGAATGGCCCACCGCAATTTCCGCAGAAACTTTATCACACACCGAATCTCGCAGGGAACGGAAGATATAACACGAGCAACTGCTGCTACGCTACTGACACCAGGCGGGACTTGTCCGTCCGGTATATGATTGCTACGTCGTAGATCTGTCGCGCATGCTCATATTTTCCGGCTAAATACGTTTAATTTACAAGAAAAGAAATAGGGGAACTTAATTTCTGGATGGCCTACGTATATACACAATAGTTTGTGTGAAAATAGCCCTTGAAATCAGAATTGCGCTACGTAAGATTGTACACACTACTATATCACTGTACTAGTTTGGACCACGGGGGATTTGGTCATGCCCTGAGTCCTGCTGTAATTTCAGCTCTTATACCTACTTTACACGTTGCCAATTGATGAGACGATTGTCAAAAGACAGTTGACTGGCTTACAATTATTGATTACTTGTGAACACTTCGGTCCAATTGTCTAGGCTATCGACTGTCTCCAGGAGTAGATTGAGGACAACCAACCGGACCCAACTGCAACCCCCACCAACCAGAGCTCAGTTCTGTCGGGACAGTTGGCGCCGTTATGCCAGTTCGCTTGTGTCAACCGAGGGTGCAGCCACCTGCGTGGTCTCGATAATTTCAATACTTTGTTTTTTAAATTATTTGTAAGCTGTTCGCGTAATTATGGCTTCAAAGTAGCGTGACGATACTAACGTAAAATTCGTTGTGCTGTAAAGGGAACGATATGTTTGTGGGACCAGGACGAGGACAAAAATGCTAGTCAAGCGGCTCTGTCTGAGATAAAATGAACATTCAACGATTCGCTATGATTGAAGTCAAAATGTTGCATGACTCAGCAATCAATTCTCGACACATATAATTACAAAATAAATTTAATTCTTCACAGCATATTACAGACTCTGCGCACTGAGCCGTTTCATGTCATCTACTGGCGTGACAATAGCTTCCTCGTGTGTACAGGTTCTCATCAATTGGCATCGCATTATAGTGAAGTAATGAAGGTATTCTCTTCAGTCTTACCTTTACTAAAGCGTATCTTGGTGATGGGTCCTCTCTTGTCGAGTAAGAGTTCTCTGGAGATGTCTTTCATTCCGCAGTACGCGAACACGAAGCAGGAGCCCGCTGCATGGGAATTGACTCTCTCGTAGTACACTTGAGTCGTGGTGTAGGAGTCCCCACTTCGATAGCGGGTCACCTGACGCTTTCTTCGAACATAGTGGTAACACACAGCTTTCCACCTGCAATATGTCGTGAATAAAGAGTGATCTGCCTGATTCAAACAACACAAGGAGTAGCTTGATAAGCTTACTGCCATGGCGCTCTTAAAATTAGAAAGTCAGATGCCTAGGAACTAATAACACTAGCCTGAAAAATCATAATTTTTCTCCCCTAAAAGGTTTAACAGGTGATCTTACCTAACTTAGGTGTGCCGAGTTTAAATATGCTTTACCTTTCCCTGTATCATGTAAGGATTATCCACAGTAGCTTCATCATTTCTTTTAATATCATCATTATGATCACATTTCACTAACTTTTGACATGCTTCGTTAACTTGTTAATGTTAATTTTAATTAATTTTAATTTTTAATTTTAAATAATTTTAATTAAATGTTAATTTTAAAACAGGGACGTGTGCCCCTCAAGGATCTATAAAAATGATTTGATGAGTGATCGTAAATGGCTTGCCAGAAAAATAAACTTATTCTGAGGTCTGGGATGTTATAGGTGATTGTAAATAATTTTAACACACTGAATTCAGTGCCAGGGTCTGGTCTTCTTACAGAATACAAAGCATTCGATAAATCGAATACAATATAATATTGAAGTTCTATTTTATTTTCACCTAAGTGTTCTAGGAATGTCTTAACCCTGAACTATATTTTTCCAGATAGTAAGTCATATTACTACATAATGTATTCCAGTAATTGTTTTGACAGGCAATTTTTTGTATGTGCTAAAATTATTTTCATATTCCCTTAAATTTGCATAATATAAGAATTTTAGGATAACTTTTTATTGATGTCTCGTAAAAGGTACGTGATGAAGCATTTCTGATATTTCACTAAATTATACCCAACAATAATTTGATACCTGGTAAAAATGTTCGAAACATGATATTGAAATTTTCTAAAATTTACATTAAATCTCGAACTTCGATATATATATATATATAATACCTAATTACAAACAATCTGTACGTGTTTTGGCGAAGCGGTTGATGTTTTCGAAATCAGCACATCATTTTCCATATGAACCACCTATTTTCACCAATATCAGGAAATCATTGCAGGTTAGTGTAATCACTTCAACATTCTCCTAAAAATAGGATAAAGAGTATGCGATAATTACATGCAATATAAGTAATAAAATAATGTGCAGTAAGGGCAATTACAAATGTAGAATTTAACAAAATATGAAAGTTACCAGGTAAGTTAATACAATAGATGTGCATAAATACTCTTTTTAAATAGCTGAGGAACATGCGGCAGAAACGCGATCATTGCGATGGCATATTTAATCAGTCACTCTAGCTTCCTCCAGTATTATCTGGCGGGCGGGAGGCTATAACTTGTTGGCCAAGGTCTCAGCCCCGCCTCAGGTGTGGTTCTGTGTTAATTGGATGAAGCTTTACTAGCACGAATCTTTAATCATCCATACGGTATATAAGTATTGGTAATATGAAGAATAAATTCGATCCTGTTTTCATGACTCCTTCAGGGTGTTGCAATTTTCCTTAACATGTGTGTAATATACTTGCTACTTACTGCCTGGTTGCTCCCAATCAATTACTTTTATGTTTGGTTACAAAGTGTTTGAACTTAAGTTGAAGCTCTCCATTGCATATTTAATGACTTCAGTACTAAAGATTCATTACCGTCTGTTCGATCAGCTCTGATGTACTTATTATAGTAGCTCCTCACTAGCTATTTTATCATATCTTCAAATACTTACCGCAGAAATTCTTGACAGTCTACTCCATCAAATCTCATGTACGTAAGATTCGGTCTCGTCACTCTTTATTAGAAAAATAAAATTGATCCTGAAACTATTTACAATAAGACTGAAGCAGGATTGACCGTCGTTAATGAACATCATAGAAGATGCTGGAAATGGCCAGCGTTGACGTCGATGCAGCACACCACACACCAATCTTTAGGTTTAGTAACGTCATTTAGACGTACTGATGAGGATTTTCTGATGCATAATGGCGTGCGTTCTGTGAGTTCACATGCCCTGACAGGCTGAACCAGGCCTCATCTGAAGAAATGAGGATCCAAAAGTCCTGATTCCACTTCCCTCAAAAACCACCGGGAGAACTCAACACGAGAAGGTTCGTTTAGACTCTTTAACTCATGTACTACAGTAAATTTGTAGGGATACAGATGCTTGTCCTTTTTGATACTGTTTCGACACGACGATCTCTTAATAAACGGCGTTGAGATTTCATCGGACTTTGTTCAGGATTTCCTTCACTCGACAAATGTTTTCTGGTGTTCGAACTCTCTTATAGTTACGGTTTCTATTCACTTCAGAACCCCTTTCACGCCCTTTTACCTCTACATTTTGCATTGCAGACTTTCCTGCAGGTTTCGTCAAAACACCTCCAGTCTTAAACTCTTGTGCAAACAATTCTGCAAAGGTTTTCCACGAAACTTACTGCGCGTAACACCCGGCAATGAACATGTGCTGTTTCATCGGAAGTACCCGTTTTTGTTGCATTCAGCTGGTCACAATCAATCAATCAATCAATCAATCAATCAATCAATCAATCAATCAATCAATCAATCAATCAATCAATCAATCAATCAATCAATCAATCAATCAATCAATCAATCAATCAATCAATCAATCAATCAATCAATCAATCAATCAATCAATCAATCAATCAATCAATCAATCAATCAATCAATCAATCAATCAATCAATCAATCAATCAATCAATCAATCAATCAATCAATCAATCAATCAATCAATCAATCAATCAATCAATCAATCAATCAATCAATCAATCAATCAATCAATCAATCAATCAATCAATCAATCAATCAATCAATCAATCAATCAATCAATCAATCAATCAATCAATCAATCAATCAATCAATCAATCAATCAATCAATCAATCAATCAATCAATCAATCAATCAATCAATCAATCAATCAATCAATCAATCAATCAATCAATCAATCAATCAATCAATCAATCAATCAATCCGCCCAGATGGCAGATTCCCTATCTGTTATTTTCCTAGCTTTTTCTTTAATGTTTACAAAGAACTTGGAAAAAATTGAACATCTCCCTTGGTAAATTATTTCAATTCCTAACTTCCCTTCCTATAAACGAGCATTTGTCCCAATTTGTCCACTTGAATTCTAACTTTATCTTCATATTGTGATGTTTCCTACTTATAAAAAACACAACTTGAACTTATTCGTCCACTAATGCCATTCCACGCCATCTCTCCACTGACAGCTCGAAACATACCACTTAGTCGAGCAGCTCGTCTCCTTTCTCCCTAGTCTTCACAGCTCAAACTTTGCAACACTTTCGTAACGCTACTCTTTTGTCGGAAATCACCCAGAAAAAATCGAGCTGCTTTTCGTTGGATTTTTTCCACTTCTTGAATCAAGTAATCCTGGCGAGGGTCCCATACACTGGAACCATACTCTAGTTGGCGTCTTACCAGGGACTTATATGCCCTCTCGTTACGTCCTTACTACAACCCCTAAATACTCTCCTAATCATATGCAGAGATCTGTACCCTTTATTTCAAACCCATTTATGTGATTACCCAAATGGAGATCTTTCCTTATATATACACCTGCTGTATGTACTTACAGCGATCCACTTAAGGAACTACCACCCAATCAACGCATTAATTAAAACTGAATATGTCTTCTGCTCTCACTCACTCACACGTAATAACACAGCGACGTACTCGGGAGGTGCGCACGCGCAGACATGTGACAGCACCCGATTGGTGCATCGAAATCACGGTTTCCAGCAATGATGCGATGGGCAGTTCCGCGCCAGTCTTATAAATATTTTCCACGCCTTATTTTTCCCACCCGGTATGTGCCGTACTGTCCGAGTATGGTCTAATTGAAGATACCTACCTTACTGACTGATGTACTCACCAGACTATGGGCTGGGCCTCCCTCATCTGGCGCACCTTCTCCAGAACCGACGCGGTGTCCACCTTGTGACCCATCTCGATGCGGGCCGTGCAGTGCCAGCACTCGACGAGGTAAACTAAGTACAACATGGCCATGAAGGCGACAGGAATGTAGATATAACCATCATCACACGGCGACATCTGGCGTGTGCTTCTGATAGGGTACAGGGAGAAGTTGATAATCACCTGCACATAGCACCAGCGTGTCACCAGGGAATATAACATCACCAGACATACGGGGAGTGCTTGTTGGGAGAGGAAAGTGCACGGGGAAAGTAGTAAATCAATTACACAGGTTGCTGTAAATAGAGCAAGTTAGCAGAAACCAGTTTCCGCACGATGTTTCAAAAATACACGGCATTCCTCACATACAGAGAAGGAAAAATATGCATTTGATCACGTGTCCGGAAATGCTTACTTTCTTGGCCTCCACGATCACCTGATCTCAACCCGTGAAGTGAAGTCTTTGGTGTACGCCAGTTTTGTGGACGATGAAGCAACACTTCAAGGCAGAATTGTAAGGTCCTTTCAAACAGTACCTACAACACCGGCCATACTCGAGTGTGCTCGTAACTCCAAGTGACGTTAAGCATAAGCCTTCAGGAGGTGGACATTTCTAACACCTCTTGTAAACTTTGACACGAGTGCATCAGTACATACCAGCTAGCCCACAATCGAGTCTGATATATCGAAAAGTACGTGTTTCCGGACCATTGTTTTGATATACCTTTATTTCTCTATACAGCGTGCTTCATTTTTAATACCATATATTGAAACGGCTATAAGTATGCGATACTAGAAGCAAAACAGTCTTAATAAACATGGGTTCGCAAACGAGCCGTTTGCGAGAAAATTTAGAATTTGTGGCTATCATCCAACACTGACCTGACTGTATGTAAACGTCATCCTACAACCTGTGACAATGAATGAAGTCAGAACGGTCGATCCGGCAACACTGGCGACACGCAACGCTGCACATGTGTAGCAGCATGTTTTGACCACCTGCTCCCAACGTTGTTCAGCTGAGCATCGTGTCTGTGCCGTGTAAAACCTGTTTGACACAGTGCGTGTTTAGTGCGTTGGTTCTGAACTGCGAACAGGAACATGAACGACTAAAAGATCAATGAACAGTTTTGTTTTAAGCTTGGCAAGACACCAAAAGAAACGCATGCGATGCTGGTACGTGTTTATGAAGATCAAGCACTGTCCTTGGAGTGTGTGTAAGAGTGGTTCGCCCGTTTTCGAGGAGGTCGGGAAAGTGTTTCTGACAACACCCGTGGCGGAAGACCGGCGACCGTCGTCAGTGACGAAAACATTGAGAAGGTGAGGTCATTAATCACGAACGATCGGCGATTAATTGTGCGCATGATAGGGGATGAACTGTAGATTAACCGTGAATCCGTGCGACAAATCGTTACCCAGAAGGTAGGGAAGAAGAAAACGTGTTATCTTGGCGGACGATCAGAAGCAGGCACGTTTAGAGGCTTCACAGGATTTTGTCGAAACGGCGGATGCGACACCAATTTTTTTGAACTGTATCGTCTCTGAGGATAAACCTGGTGTCTCAGGTATGACCCTGAAACGAAACGGCAGAGCATGGAATGGCGTTCTCTGGGATCCCCTCGTCGGAGAAACGTCAGAGCCTATTCCCACCACTTAAACTCGCTTTGAAAGGAAAGAGATTTGACGATATTCCTGGCATCCAGCTAAAAGTGACGAGGCTTTTGAGCATCATCTCAAAGGAAGCCTTCTTGCAAAGTTTCCAGGGCATGTATGGTTGATCTCAGTAGCGCATAGTTATGGGAGGGGACTATTTCGAAGGACAGTAAGGTCACTGTCGTGCATTGTTCATCTTTGTTGATAGTAGAGGACTATTCACCGAACTTTATCGTCACAGGTTGTAGTTAGGAAAAGGCACCAATACAATATTAAGAAAAGTTATTAGATAATATGGTAGAAGTGCAGTTGTTTTTAATGAACAAGAACACAGTCTTACTTAGTATGTTACGTATTGAAATGACTGTACAGTGTAGTTACTCATAGTTAAAGGAAGTAACACGCAGTAACCTTAAATCCCGAAGAGGGCGAGGAAACTTCGGAGGCATGAATTACGAGCTAGACACATTAATAGAGACACCTGATATGGTCGAGGTAGTTAGCAGTGTTAATGGGAGTCCTGCAACCCCACATAATACTCTCTAACGTTCCTGCGGCACTCCAGAGAGAGAGAGATGGTAATTTACCAGCTCTATCAGATGTTCTTCCAGCCTGCGGAGAGCCAAGTAGTAGCGTACGTGAGATTGTCTGTTTACGATTTTTGCTTCTTATGTAAGAGTGTGATTATTTAAGAATAGGTTGAACGACACACAATCTCATGATTTAAATGTAATTATAATGTTACTAATTTTATGTCCCTCTATCTACTTTTGCGGTTTTCGAAGACGCCGATTTGCCGGAACTTTGACCCGCACGAGGCTGAAGTAATTAAGGACCTTAAGACACCACTGGACTAAGTCAGGATTTAATCTGCAAAGTTAAGACTCTGCATCTTGCACCGCGATTATTTAGACAATAATTTTCGAATACTTTTAAAAATAAGATTTTAGTGGGTTTAGGTCCGGAGAACGTGGCGGCAGAGGGATTCCTGGTGAGGTCACACCTTCACAGCGTCGACGGATCCAGTGCTAGGGGCAGACCTAGACTCGAGTAAATCGACCATATCATCAGGGACCTGGACTGCTCTTCATACGTAGAACAGCTCGAGGACAGGCAAGTGTGGACGAGTCGAGTGATAACCACTGCAAATCAATCTTAGGATTGACTACTAGAAACTGCTATCACTTCACTGACTCTCAGTTGTGAATTGTTTATTAGGAATGTTCCCATTAGAAATTTGTTGTACTTACTCACCTCTTAGAACTACTTCAATTTCTGGGCAATCTTTTATATCACCCGGTATAAGTGCGAATCAACCCTCAAACTCGTAATATTCACCTAGAGTCAACTCGCGGACCTTGCTGACAGTGAATTGAACGCACATTCTTCCGGATCAATTGAGCTCGTTTAAACCTAGTGTTCGGATATCTACGGATATTCCAGAGTGTGTTTCTATCAGTGGCGGCAGGTGGATAAAACATCTGAGGGGCGTTCATTGCTTTGGAGAATAACTTGTTAAAATGGATTGTTTCTTGATGTTTACGTGGATTTAAAATAATAAAACTGCTTGATTGACAACGGCGAGTTTCCTTTTAAGGCACCTGGCTGCTGCTGAGAGAAGTTACCAAAATACTGAGGAATGAAGGAGAGATAATATGAGGTGTAGTTACTTTAATCTGATCCACTGGCTTGCGTAGGAATAACTGCCTCAAAAACGTGTCAGGCAGACTACTGTTATTTATGTCTTGACGTGTTTTACTGTTTAATTTTCATAAAACACGTACGAAAGGAGTTCATTATATAATGCAACAATTTATTTTTCTAAACACATGTTGGTTTTATTGAGAATTCACGTGTACCATGTTATTTTCCAATCCTTTTGCTCCAATATCCTATTTTGCAACATGATCTCCGTTCAATGTTACGGCCTTACGCCAGCGTAATGTGAGGGCTTGCATGGTAGCACGCGACTGGTCGATGACGGAGCCAACGTGAGGCTGCATCGATAACTTCCCCATCATTCGCGGAGTGCATCTTTCGTTGAGTCCAACAGATGGATGTCGGAAGGTGCGAGATCCGAGCTGTAGGGTGGATGAGAAAGAACGGTCCACTGAAGTTTTGTAAGCTCGTGTCAGGTGCGCAGACTTGTGTGAGGTCTTGTGTTGTGGTGAAGGTTCAACGTCCTTTTGTCCACGGCCAGATCTCCATAGACATTCCGCAAGCGCCTATGAATATCTGTGATGGCCTGGTTTTCCGCCAGAAGAAACTCAATAACTGCTCTCTGTTTGGTATACACCTCCGTCACAGACGCCATTTTGAAGGCTAATTATAGCGCTTCCATCTATTGAAAATTAGGGAAAACTACGACACGGTGCCCCAAACAAAATTCCAATTTTTAAAACCGAAATTGGCCGTGAAATAAAATGTGTTGCATAATATACCGGGTGGTTCACAATTTCCTTATTTTTCGGAGATAGGCAACCCAAATAACGCGTTTAATCTAAAGATCCTTATAATTTAGTTTTATGAACACCAACTAACTTGAAATGTCTCCTTATGGTCAACAAGGCTCTCCCCTACGTATGTGTCATCACTGTAAATTGATCCATGGATCTAGCAAAGGAAAAAGTACTCTGCACAATTCCGCGCCGAATACTAAGGACCATTCTGAAAACATGTGATTTATTGCGCCTTGAAATAACACAGGTACTGTTGGGAGATCAGAAGAATGCACATGCCCGTTGAGGCACGGGGCGAAGGGGTTTTCACTAGCAGAGCCAGTGACGCAATGGTTACCATAGCAACTCCGCTACTATCCAGGCGACTTTATATTGTCTTCTACTGGCCGCACTTCGCTCTTGTCAGTTGTAATCCAGCAAACTGCAAAGTGTCAGTCAATGTTTTCGTGTAGCAGATACGAACAGATAAGAGCCGATCTGTCTGGGCAGAACAGGAAGTTCGTGCTTGCAGGCCACATTCCTCATTCTTGCATTCTTCTCATCTCTACACAGTACCCGTACTACGATCGAATGAATAGGTTGTGCCACGTGCTCTCTAATAGAAATTTTAATGAACAATGTAAACCTTCATTGAAGACTTTGACATGTATGTTAACTTTCGAGGTGGAACGACCGTACTTAATCACTAAACCTCTAGCAAGCAACATGTATGTTGACTTCGTGGCTGAATCGGTTAAGGGCTGGAGAAGAAGATCTGTGAGTATCGGCAGTGTAGTGGTTCGAATTCAGCATAAGGCAAATATTTTGAACGACAGAGGTGGTCTATTTTAGCGGGGATAAATAATAATTTTCTTTGCTATTGGTTTTAAGGGGTGCCCTCTGATTTGGCGTCTTTCCCCTAAGGATGGGTGGGGGAAGAATTGGGAGGGAAATCGGCAGTGGTCTTTTATTAAGGTACCGTCTCGGCATTCGCCTAGTGGTGAAAATGGGAAACCGAGGAAAACCGTTTCTAGGACGGCCATCATGGGATTCGAATCCACAACCTACCGAATCCAACTCACGAACACCATATAACGCACCACACCTACCAGGTCACATCATAGCACGTATTCATTTCCTCACGATGAATGGCATACCGGGATGGCTTTTAGTGTCGGGAGTGTCCGAGGATATGTTCGGCTCACCAGGTGCAGGCCTTTTGATTTGACGCCCGTAGGTGATCTACGCGTCGTGATGAGGATGAAATGATGATGCAGACGGCACATACACCTTTTCCCCTTGCCAGCGAAATTAACCAATGTTGGTTGACATTGCCGACCCTGTCTGGAATCGAATCCGGGACCCCAGTGACCAAAGGCCAGCACGTTAAGCATTTAGCCACGGAGCCGGTTCCTACTTACAGACCATCACGTCGTAGTCCAACTGGTTACGTAACATCGGATAGAAACGGTCCTTTTCAGGATCAATTAAAAATCACTCTTTGGAACAGGATGATATGCGGCCATATTACAGTCACTGTAAACGGCGTTAATCGAACAAAATGTGCACCAGCCTGTGAATCGAACCTACAATCACACAGCTGGGCTGATGGAACAGCAGTGATACGTGATTTAGCCACCTTAACTACCGCGATCCTCGGTGCATTGTTAGCACGTTGTAGTCCTTAAAGACACTTCCTGTCCAAATGTTAGGTAGCGTTATTCGCAGCTGTGATCGTTTTCCAAATTCATTATAGTGCGCGTTCTTCTCCAACTTTGTTAAACAGTAATTGAATTGGTTATTTTTCAAACCCCTTGAGTCACTCATTTCGTCATTGGCATGTTATGAGAGAAAATGAAAGCTGCAACATAGGGGCATCATTTATGTAGAAAACCCGTAAGTCTGATGAATAAAATGAATGCGAGGACACTGGGAACTTTTGGGCTGGATTTGAAACTCTCTAAATCATTGATTTGCGGGGGTTTTCAAGTAACTCTTGTTGAGTATGTGGCGGCCTCGAGTATTAATATATGAGTATAAACTCATATGTTTATAAACTCCTTGAACTTTGTTTATGTTTCGAAGACTTCTATATATTGATGTTCTGTGCTTCTAATATTATCTATATTCTCTCTGATTATTATTCATATTTTTACGTTCGTCCCCACGATACTTGGAGTGTTAATTAAACACATGTAGAATACACCCGCGGTATCCCCTGCCTGTCGTAAGAGGTGACTAACAGGGGCCCAAGGGGCTCTCAACTTGGGAGTGTAGATTGGCGACCACGGGGCCCTTAGCTGAGTCCTGGCATTGCTTTCACTTACTTGTGCCAGGCTCCTCACTTTCGTCTATCCTGTTCGACCTCCCTTGGTCAACTCTTGTCCTTTTACGACCCCGACGGTATTAGAGCATTCGAGGCCTAGGGAGTCTTTCATTTCACGCCCTTCGTGGCACTTGCCTTTCTTCATCCGTTACTTCATCTTTCGAAGTGTTGGATCCCTTCTTTCTTCTTCTTTTCTCTCTCTGTTTACCCCCTGTGGTTGGGGGACGCAGACGAATAATACACCCACGGTATACCCTGCCTGTCGTGAGAAGCGACTAAAAGGGGCGACCAAGGGATGATTGAATTAGAACCATGAAACCACTTTTGATTCGTACCATCACGTCGGGGTTACCAATGTAGTAATTGATGATGATTATGTACTTGAATAATAGAACAGGGATGGTGTATTAATGTGTTTAATTAACACTCCAAGTATCGTGGGGACGAACGTAAAAACATGAATAATAATCAGAGAGAATATAGATAATATTAGAAGCACAGAACATCAATATATAGAAGTCTTCCAAACATAAACAAAGTTCAAGGAGTTTATAAACATATGAGTTTACACACATATATTAATACTAGAGGCCGCCACAAGTAGAGGGGAATCGGGTAATATGGAATAGTCGGGCAATAAGGAATACCACAATATCTTGCCTGTAAGGTACTGCTCTCACGTGGAAACTCGTCGAATTACGGTAAATGTTCTCATGATGTTTTGTATTGAGTTTCGACATGCTCGTGAGTGCGTGGAGCAAGAATATTTGTTTTTAATATTTGAAAAGCTTGTATTAATTACCAAAACTGAGTTTAGTCCTGGGAAATCCAATGTTACATATTGTACAAGAGTTGCTTATATTGCTACACCAGTGTAACTTCCTTGTTGTGCAAAGTTTAGGGCATGACGAATTCTTTAATTCAAACATGGTGTGTCGGGATATATGGAATACTGTTTTAGTTTCAAAGTAAAATGACGTTTAAAATTAATTAAAATTAATTGCATTAATCCTGGTATATTATAACATTTAATTACCTATAGATCTCAGTTTCTGCATCTGTGACTTTTGTCACTGAATGAACAAGTGACTGTAAAAAGAAAACTCTGAATAATTAGTGTATACAGATTATCATTTAAGTTAATTACCAATATTATTCTTCGATTTTTAAAATTTCTGTACGTCCACCTGTAAGAACGTTCCTTAAATATAACTGAATGAATTTATTGAAGTTGTATTTTAATTTACATATTATTTACCCTGCTATTCCATATTAGCCGGCTATTCCGTATTACCCACCAAGTGCAACTTTTTGAAATAAATAATTTTGACGTGAAGACATTAACTATTTACAATTTAAAAATATAGAGAATCTTGGCTAATTATTTGAATTTTCAAACCATATTTATTTATATTTCATAACTGCCAAAAGTAAATGGTATTCCATATTATACGACTCTCCTCTAGAACCCTGATGACATCCACTGTTCAAGACGTCCGTCCTGCCCATTGAACTGCCTCTAGACAAGACAGTAACATTTTAGGTGTCACAGTATAAGAGTTTTATGTATTCTAGTGAGCACTTAGACATAATACTAGCCAGTACGTTATTGGTCTTATAAGCTACAACCTCAAGCGTCTTAACAGTACTCCCAATGCAAATGTGATGCCAGATAAAAGAGCGTGCAAACAGAATCTTCCATTTAATATAAAGAAAATTGAGGATTTGAAAAAAACAATGGAAGGATAAATACGGAATAAAGGAGAAATTCAAAGATTCTGGAAAACCGTGTATGACTGGGACATCAGTGACAGAGAGATTGGTTAAAAGTGATTTTCTTTTCAAAATCATGTTACGGCGTATACTTTCATATAAACAACCCATGTGGGTGGGGCGGGAGAATAACACCCACGGTATCCCCTGCCTGTCTCCCCCTGTGGGTTGGGCCGGTAGAATAACACCCACGGTATCCCCTGCCTGTCGTAGGAGGCGAATAAAAGGAGCCTCAGTGGCTCTGAACTTTGGAGCGTGGGTTGGCGACCACCGGGCCTTAAGCTGAGTCCTGACATTGCTTCCACTTACTTGTGCCAGGCTCCTCACTTTCATCTATCCTATCCGACCTCCCTTGGTCAACTCTTGTTCTTATCAGATCCCGACGCTATTACGTATGGAGGCCTAGGGAGTCTTTCATTTTCATGCCCTTCGTGGCCCTTATCTTCCTTTGGCCGATACCTTCATTTTACCAAGTGTCGGATTCCTTCCATTTTTCTCTGTGATGAGTGTTACATACAGGATGGTTGCCTAGTTGCACTTTCTCTTAAAACAACAATCATCACCACCACCACTTTCATATAAACACAATTTTCGGAAGTTTCTTGGCAATTTTTTGTTGACTGACACGTGAGTCTAGATGAATATTATAATTCAACATATTATTGTAAGAAGCATGAGCCATGTTATGATAACAAAATATCCATTAGTCTTTGAAATCGCGTAAGTCATGAAGTTTTGAACCAGACTAGCAACAACTGTAATATTTGTACAAACGAAGTTCATACCTCCATGGCATTCCCAGTCAATATTTAAATTTCAGAAACACTGAAAGCTTATCATTTCCTATACACAAATGCCTTTAACCGTGGTGTAGTGGTTAGTGTGATTAGCTGCCACGTCCGGAGGCCCGGGTTCGTTTCCCGGCTTTGCCACGAAATTTGAAAAAGTGGTAAGAGGGCTGGAACGGGTTCCACTCAGCCTCGGGAGGTCACCTGAGTAGAGGTGGGTTCGATTCCCACCTCAGCCATCCTGGAAGTGGTTTTCCGTGGTTTCCCACTTCTCCTCCAGGCAAATGCTGGGATGGTACCTAACTTAAGGCTACGACCGCTTCCTTCCTTATTCCTTGTCTATCCCTTCCAATCTTTCCATCCCGCGCAAGGCCCCTGTTCAGCATAGCAGGTGAGGCCGCTGAGCGAGGTACTGGTCATCCTCCTCAGCTGTATCCACAGACCCAGAGTCTGAAGCTCCAGGACACTGCCCTTGAGGCGGTAGAGGTGGGATCCCTCGCTGAGTCCGAGGGAAAACCGACCCTGGATGGTAAACAGATAAATCAGAAGAAGAAGCATATAAAACCTTTGAATAATTCATTATTCAGTTTTTCTTATTTCTCACACATTTACAAATCTTAACTTACGGGGTTTTGCTATAAAGGAGAGGCTCAGCCTGGGTATGACTTGGATTTAATTGACTAAAATGTAGGTTTAATTGGGTTTAATTAACACAGTCTGCCGCATATTTGCAGTCAACTACGTCCACTTGGCAGTCGTTACTGGGTCTTCATTCATTATGACACTACCACTGGTATACATTACGACCATTGATCGCTTTGTGGGACATGGACTACACGGGTACTTGTTGGTAATGCGGTCCACGTACACACGGGAAGCGGCGTCTCTCTGGTCACGTGACGACGTGCCTGGCCTGGGAACGAGGAGACGTGACACCACTTCACAACTGTGACAATAAAATAACTGGGCTGATTGCTTTTGTTCTATTATACGACACCAGCACTACACCTTTCAAACTCTCATTCGGCAATGGGACAAGAAATAGAAATGAACGATTTAAACCAGTATGGATGGGTGAATGAACAGTATAGACTTCTCTCCTGGTCACGGATGATCAGTAATTGTATCCTTTTATTGTGATCAGTTTATAATACAAAATATTAAAGATATTGGAACTAAACCGGCCGATTTGGCGGTGTTTTTTTTTTTTTTTTTTTTTTTGCTAGTTGCTTTATGTTGCACTGACACAAATAGGTCTTATGGCGACGATGGGAAAGGGAAGAGCTAGGAGTGGGAAGGAAGCGGCCATGGCCTTAATTAAGGTACAGCCCCAGCATTTGCCTGGTGTGAAAATGGGAAACCACGGAAAACCGTTTTCAGGGCTGCCGACAGTGGAGTTCGAACCTACTATCTCCCGAATAATGGATACTGGCCGCACTTAAGAGACTGCAGCTATCGAGCTCGGCGATTTGGCGGTGTTTTTAGGGGACGCAGCTGTGAGATTGCATCCGGGAGATAGTGGGTTCGGACCAGAATTTCGGTAGCCCTGAAGATGGTTTCGGTGGTTTCCCATATTTACACCAGGCAATTCTGTGGCTGTACCTAAATTAAGGCCACGGCCGCTTCCTTCCCCCTCACAGCCCTTTCCTATTCCATCGTCGGCATAAGATCTAGGCCTATCTGTGTCGATCCGATGTAAAAAAACAAGTTCTAAAAACTGTATTGCAACTAATAACACTTTCAAAATATAAATTTAAAGTCTAATCTCGATTACCCGAGTTAATGTGGACCAAGACTAGTTCGGATAAGCAAAAAGTGGGATAAAACGGATGACTACATAAACCTAACTTTTGATAAGAAATTAGACCAACTCTTTGCTCAATAAGTAAATCAGGTTAATATGAGCTCCAGACGTTTGAAAACAACAAGCATGCAATACTGTGCAGAACACTGAAAGCTTATCATTTCCTCTTTCTCTTTCTTTCGTCTCCACTCAATAATACTGTTTCACCACGATCTACCGTTTAACACAATACTTCTATCCTCTAGCTCCATCCCTCTGTGGGTAGGGGTGGTAGAAAAACATCCACAGTATCCCCTGCCTGTCGTAAGAAGTGACTAAAAGGGGCCCCAGGGGTTCTGAACTTTGGAGCGTGGGTTGGCGACCCTGGGGCCCTTACCTGTGTCCTGGCATTACTTCCACTTACTTGTACCAGGCTCCTCACTTACATCTGTCCTATCCCACCTCCCTTGATCAACTTTTTTTCTTTTCCGAAATCGACGGTATTTGAGCACTGGAGGCCCAGGGAGTCTTATTTTCACGTTCTTCGTGGCCCTTGCCTTTCTTTGACCGATATCTTCATTTTTTGAAGTGTCGGACCACTTCTATTTTTCTCTCTGATGAGTGTTATATAGAGGATGGTTGCCTAATTTTACTTCCTCTTAAAACCATAATCACCACCTTCACCACCGCATCCTCTAGTTCCAGATCGCCTCAAACTGGGGAGAGAGCATGTGTTTATTGTAATACATTTATTTGATACGTGCATTACATTATAACTCTTACTATTATTTTATCTATTACAACATTAACTATTATTCTTAAAACTAATAGTAATTATATTATTCATTCTACACGTTATTACCTATTTTTTCCTTTTTTGTCCTGGACGTAATACAGTGTTACATATTTTAGGACAGAGTTGTGTTTTCTTTTTGTCTTTCTTCGTTTCTTAATTCGTTTACCCTCTAGGATTGGTCTATCCCTCGAACTCAGTGAGGGATCCCACCTTTACCACCTCAAGGGCACTGTCCTGGAGCGTAAAATATTGTGTCGGGTGATAAAACTGAGGAGGAGGACCAATACATCGCCCACGCGGCCTCACCTGCTATGTTAAACAGGGGCCTTGTGGGAGGGATAGGAAGATTGGAAGGGATAGACAAGGAAGAGGGAAGGAAGCGGCCGTGGCCTTTAGTTAGGTACCATCCCGGCATTTGCCTGGAGGAGAAGTGGGAAACCATAGACAGAACACTTCGGGGATGGCTGAGGCGGGAATCGAAACCCCTCTACTCAGTTGGCCTCCCGAGGCAGAGTGGACCCCGTTCCGGTCCTCGTACCACTTTTCAAATTTCGTTACAGAACTGGGAACTGAAGCCGGGCCTTCGGGGGTGGCAGCTAATCACACTAACCACTACACCACAGAGATGGACAGCCCTTTTACCCTTCATTATTTTCGTTACTGCTTGTTTTATTTTTCTTACTTCTTTTTGCCACATATTTTAAAATACAAAAGAAAATGTTGTTCTTCCCGATGTAATACATTCTTTGGTTTGGTCATTTAACAATTATATAGAATTCTTTCTCTCTAATATTTTTTTAATGCCCCGTACCTAGATATTTTACTCTGATTTCATTCGTCTCCCTGCAAACTCTCGATAGAAGCGCCTCTTCCATTATTTCTTTACAAAATATTAATAGTATTTAGTTTATCTTCTAGTGATATCAACACACGTGTTCTTTTTCCACATATTTGAACGACAGTCGACATAGTGATTATATCACTGACAAATCCGGCCGCGTGGTCAGTGACAAATGATTCGAGCTGCGAAACGAGAGAATCGTCGTGTTGCACGTTCGATCTAGTACTGATCAGAAGAGAGTGGTTAGACTCGAGCCGTGAAGCAACAGCAATTTTTGTCACTGATGCAAACTTGATTGTTATTTTAATTATATTATTTGATCGGGCTCGGATAAAACGAAACCTCGGTTAATCGAGACTCGGATAATCAAGACTCTGCTGTACTTATAATTGTGTAACATCCGATGCAAACATGATTGTTATTTAAATTATATTTTTTGATCGGGATCGGATAACAGGAAACCTCGGTTAATGGAGACTCGGATAATCCAGACTCTACTGTACTTATACCTGTGTAACATCTGATGCAAACGTAATTTGTCATTTAAATTATATTTTTTGATCGGACTCGGATAACTGGAAACCTCGGTTAATCGAGACTCTACTATACTTATACTTGTGTCACATCTAAATACATATTGCATGCATGTTTAATAATTAGACATAAATAGACTTTTAGATGAATAACCACAGAATCTGTACTGGCTCTCTCGTCTTGTAAGCCTCAAAACATATCCGCCATTCTATGCTTTCCTGTGTAGCGGAGAAAATATTTGAGTTCTATTTTTCTTTTAATTTCCTCAGCAGCCTGCTGACTTTGCTTGACCTGTTTCTGGCACGTCCTTACTCGTACATGATGAAATTCTCCACACCATTTATTTATTTATTTATTTATTTATTTATTTATTTATTTATTTATTTATTTATTTATTTATTTATTTATTTATTTATTTAAACATTGCCTTTTACGTAGGTTGCCTCCAGTTACAAAAGGCAGTACACAGAACTTTAAAAAACGACATAAAAATTTTAAATGTTAAAAAGTTTGAAGAAAAATAAAATAGAAGAGAACAGAACAAAACAAAATAAGCAAAATGAGTCTGTCTCGCTGACGAACAAAGCATCTTCGTGCACAACCATAATTTGTTTTAATTTATAATAAGTGTATTAATTAATATTATCAGTGAAAAGAACTACACCCCCTGTGGGTGGAGGAGATAGAATAACACCCACGAATCCCCTGCCTGTCGTAAGAGGCGACTAAAAGGGCCCCAAGGGCTCTGAATTTTGGAGCTTGTGTCGGCCCCTTAGCTGAGTCCTGGCACTGCTTCCACTTCCTTGTGCCAGGCTCTTCACTTTCATCTATCCCATCCGACCTCCCTTGGTCAACTATTGTTATTTTCCGACCCCGACGCTATTAGGTTTTCGAGGCCTAGGGAGTCTTTCATTTTTACTCCCTTCGTGGCCCTTGTCTTTCTTTGGCCGATACCTTCACTTTTCGAAGTGTCGGATCCTTTCCATTTTTCGCTCTGATTAGCGTTATATAGAGGATGGTTGCCTAGTAGTTCTTCCTCTGAAACAGTAATCACCACTACCACCACAAAGGAACTACAGTAATATGAAATACTCTATTCATAATAAGACAACATTTACAGTGACGTAATGTACATATTGGGAAAATTTAGTAACGACAGCTTAGTATTATTCACAAAGAAACTTAAAAAATCAGATACCATATGTGTAAACCAATGTGAAGCAGAAATTCGCAAATTGGCATTGAAAAATCAATATTAATAACATGCAAGGTTATTTGATTAAAATGTTCACATATTCTAAAAAATTATGAATTTTTTTGACTAATTGACTTGGAGCCTCCACAGTAGAATGGTTACCGCGTCCTCAAATTAGTTAACCGTATTCTTTTTTTTTTTTTTGCTAGGGGCTTTACGTCGCACCGACACAGATAGGTCTTATGGCGACGATGGGATAGGAAAGACTTAGGAGTTGGAAGGAAGCGGCCGTGGCCTTAATTAAGGTACAACCCCAGCATTTGCCTGGTGTGAAAATGGGAAACCACGGAAAACCATTTTCAGGGCTGCCGATAGTGGGATACGAACTAACCGTACTCTGAAGTTCACCCTAGCAAGTAAGTCACTATCATCTATTATGCCATTTGTTATTTTATACAGAAATACTTGCTGATTAACTTCTCTTCGATTAATAAGAGTAGAGAATTTATATTCCTGGGGTAAGTATTTATAAGGTAGTCTTTCCTTTAGAGCAGAAATTTGATGTCTTTTACAGTAGACAATTTTAAGAAATTTCTTCTGAACCTTTTCAATATCATTTTTGTAGGATTGGTCACTACTTTGTAGTGTGGTCAAAGCACGTATGTTTTTTGAGTTCTCTAAAGTTTCTTGATGAAACCTAAGGACTTGCATCCTTCATTAACGACCTTTCCATGTGCGTTTTGAAACACCTTGTGAGCCCTAGATTCTTTGCTGAGTTTGTCTTCTGAAGGTTTATCTTATTCATTTCATAATGAAATAAAATTTCACTGAGTTTCTTGGGAAATGTCATACTTAAGCATTTATTAGCACCATACCATCTGAACACTGTACAACGTGATACACACTGGTTCCCATACACATCCGCCATCCGTCACCATAAACTGAATAACTGACGTTGGACAATTCTGGACGAATTCATTACAAAACCGTGTCAAGTCACTTTGCTTCAGCACGTACAAACAGCAGACTAACATTTTCCGACTATACCAAATTTCCTCCTGGCATACGCTATATTCCTTTTCTTCGAATGGCGATGCTGACTTATTTTAAAGAAATATTCCCAATATATGTTTGCAGTTGTTTTACGTCGCATTGACACTCTTAGATATTTTGGCGACGATGGGATAAAAGAGGGTTAAAACGAGAAAGGAAACAGCCGAGGCCTTAATTAACGCACATCCTCAGCATTTGACTGGTATGAAAATGGGAAACCACGCAAAACGATCTTTTCGCTACCAGTGGTGGTGTTCGAACCCAGGATCTAGCAAGCTCACAGCTTCGTGACCCTAACCACTCAGCCACTTCGCTCGTCCTCCAAAGTGAATGGTGTCATTTAAAATTCATGGATATCCACAGCCTGTTTCCAAACATTCGACCGGGTCAGAAATGGAATGAACGAAGACTCCATTTAGGGGGTGAGGACAGGAATTGTGCTGGCTGCCGAAGCTTGTCGCACTTCCCTAGGGCAATGAGGAATGACTGACAGATGAAATAAAATGATATTGGAGTGTTGCTAGAATGAAAGATGACAGGCAAAACCGGAGTACCCGGAGAAAAACTTGTCTCGCCTCCGCTTTGTCCAGCACAAATCCCACATGGAGTGACCCGGATTTGAACCACGGAACCCGGCGGTGAGAGATCGGCGCGCTGCCTTCTGAGCTACGGAGGCACTTATTTAAAATTAATGCAGTTAAATAATGATTAAAGGAAGGATTTGCAATTTGCTGCGCTGAATATTTTCAAGCACTGAGTTAATAAACCAGTTTTTTAAATGGAACATGTAAGTCCCACTCGAAGAAAGTTATAGAAAGTAATTACCAAAATTTCTATTTAAAAACTGAAATGCCATGTTGATTTTTTAGTATAAATACGCCAAATAACACTTTCAATTGGTTTACAGGTCACAAAGATTTAATGAGATCCTTAACGCTTTTCAAGAAATTCCAGTGTACTGTGTAGAGATGAGAAGAATACAAGAATGAGGAATGTGGCCTGCAAGCACGAACTTCTTGTTCTTCCCAGACGGATCGGTTCTTATCTGCTCTTATCTGCTACACGAAAACATTGACTCGCACTTTGCAGTTTGCTGGATTACAACTGACAAGAGTGAAGAGCTGCCAGTAGAAGATAATATAAAGTCGCCAGAGTAGTAGCGGAGTTGCTATGGTAACCATTGCGTCACTAGCTCTGCTGGTGAAAACCCCTTCACCCCGTGCCTCACCGGGCATGTGCATTCTTCTGATCTCCCAACAGTACATGGCTATCAAATTCCTTTAGGCTAAGGACAGAATATCGATATATATATGCATAGCTTTATTAAGGATTTAACATAAAATAATTGATAGTAATATCATTAAATGACAATACACTGCTCTTATTAATGTGCTAAATGTGGCCCGAATTGAGGGATGACGATTTTACAGTCATCTTTACAGCAACCTGTGTTTTGATAAGAATAGAAAAGTTTTACAGAGTAAATAGACTACAGAGAGAGAAGGAGAGGCTAGAACAAAGAAGGAGAGGACAGAAGACAGAGAGATGAGGAAGAAAATTCGGTCATCACAGGAATATCAGCGCTATATAGTGAAAGATTTCGGTAAAGCTAAAAAGTAACTCGTAAGTGTTCCTGCAATTTTTGCGGTCATTCTACATTCGCAGACTTGTTTTTCTTTTCATTTTTCAGCCATTACTTTTTATTGATATCATCTGTATTGTCTTCGTTTCAAAATATCCCTGTCTTAATAACTATTTATATAATTTTAATTCAATTAAACCCAGGAAAATATGCCAATTTAGATAGTGAGAGGGAAGTTTGAAACCAGTGTTAATTGCATTTTAGGTTTCACCCATATTCACCCCTCTTTGATATTTCAGTTGACACCCCCCTATATTTCTTAGCACATCTCGTTAATTTGTTCTCATGTCTTTTCTTTAGCAACGTGGATTATCACCTGTGCGTCAGTGGTTGGATACAAGACTTTCTGGAAAATTGATTGGTGGGAAAGTTGTTCTAAATGGCCAGCAAGGTTCCCACACCCGGTCACCTCTGCCTTTTGTAAGATGCGGCTAAACGAGGCTCAAGAGCTCTTAACTTTGGAGCGTGCGTTGGCGACCATGGGTCTCTTAGCTGAGTTTCGCCATATCTTCCACTTACTTGTGCCAGTATTCTCAGTTTCGTCTATCCTAATCGACCTCCCTTGGTCAGCTTATGTTCTTTTCCGACCCCGACGGTATGATGTATGGAGGCCTGAGGAATCTTCCACTTCCTCCCCTGATTAGTGATGAATGAGGATGATTCCCTAGTTGTACTTCCTCTTCAACAATAATCACCACCACCAGCAGCACCTCTTGACTTCCTACTATTGGATAATTAGAAATAAGTTATTTATACTTCACCGGAGAGAAAGCAAGAACTGGAAATTAGAACAACCGGAAAATATTCGGCGGATTAGTCAAGGAACTCTTAGAAGTTGCGCGTGGAGTTTCGAAATAATATGCATTAAGTGTCTAGCAAACATTTGGGCGCATTTTAAATATTTAATTTAGTTCATTGAATTAATTAAATTTCCGGAAATTAGTCATATTTTCACCCAGCTAATTTACACATTCTTTGTTCATGGTTCCAGGTTACCAACATAAGAACAAACAAAAGATGTGAGAATAAATGAATGAAATGTACAAAATATAATTATTTTTCAAAAAATAAGTTTAAAAATACACGGGTGTCACTTGAAATTTCAAAGGCTGGAGGTGGCTGGGGATGACGGGCAGAAATGTAAAATGCAATTAATGTTTGTTTTAAACTCCCCCCCTCAATGTCTAAACTGACATGCATTTTGTTTGAATTACATTAAAATTAAGTAATGAGTTATTTACATCGGGAAGTTTTGAAGCTGAAACCTTGTATATATAAAAATTGTATCTATTTCAAGTAAATATACAAAAATCATTACAAGCACAAACTAAAACAATACAGCAAATACAAATCAAAATCTGCTGTTTGACATTATATTGAGGTTATTAAACATATATCATCAGCACAAAGCAGGGGTGAGATTTTAAGAACAAGTAAATTCTTACTCAGAATGGGTTTCTTACATCAGATATCTCTAGAATTCAAGGATATATTATCTGTTCATACGAAAATGTAACTTAATCTATAACCACGTAAATAAATTTGTAGATGTGTCCGTATTATTCAAGATTTTCTCTCATACAGTATTTCGTACCACTTCTGTAACTCAATTTAAGACTGCATGCCGAGACTACCTGCTGAATGCAGCTGACAAAATGAATGAGTGAATGACTGAGTTAGAAAAGAAAATTGTACTGTATTATTGTATAAATTAGTTACAAATACTCTAAGCTCTGCTTCCATTCATGTATTACTACAGTGGCTATCTGTAAGAGAAGGCCAAGAGACCTAGCTTCGTCACCAACAAAGCATAATAAATAAATAAATAAATAAATAAATAAATAAATAAATAAATAAATAAATAAATAAATAAATAAATAAATAAATAAATAAATAAATAAATAAATTTAAACTACGAACACTTACAAGAACAATATCTCGATCAACGCAACACTCAGACACTACCAGACAGTCATCCGCCCGGAGGCTTTGTAGGCAGCTGAATGTTTGAACCTGATAAAAACAGGATTAGTCAGTAAGTTGGAACTGGTGGAGGGAAAGATTCTGAGGAAGATACTGGGACCCCAAAGAACAGAGGATGGATCATACAGAATGAAAATCAGAAACAAGAATTAAATCTCAAGGTGGAAAAGATCTCCGATACCATCCGGAAGAAGAGAGCCATTTTCATCGGACATATCTACAGAATGAAGGTGGGAAGGCTGATCATCAGATAATAAGATTTTTTAAGATTAAGAAAAGTACGGTGCGTTGGTATCAGAAGGTGAAGAAAGACCTGGAAGAAACGGGAATACAAGGAACGGAAAGCAGCAACAGGGATGCTTACAAGTCTAGAATGAAGGCCACGAAGAGGTTTCAAGAAAAAGTTAGATCCCGTAGCTAAGCGCCATGGACAGAAGAAATGAGGAGATTGCAGAATGAAGGGATGAAGGAGAACTGGACGAGGATTAAAGCTCAGAAAGAGATAAAGCTGAATTCAAATTAACGTGATCCATAGTCGGCAAAACGAAAGAAGAATAAATAAACACATAAATAGGCGTAGCTCTGATATTCTGCTGTGATGAGGTAGGAAATGCGGTGTGGCTACTTCTACGGGTGAACACACCACACTGAATACATACTGGTGGGCACACGGGCGAACAGAGGGATGGACGAACTGACGGACGGACAATGCTGACCTTGGTGACCTCGGTAAGGCGGCACCACGTGACGGCCCCGAGACAGCCGTAGATGAGCAGGGTGAGGATAAGGCATTTCCAGTTGGTGTCCCTCTGTAGGGTGCCGCATAGGGTCTGCTGGACAGGCCGTTGCTGAAACAGAAACGGAAACACCAGTTAGGGCTAAATTCAGTATCACATGACCGTACACTAATTAACAGTAAGGGCCCGATGACCTGCGATGTTAGGCCCCTTAAAACAACAAGCATCAATTAACAGTAAACAAGAAGGAATGTACAAAAGTAACTACAACTTCCTAAAATTGGCAGTATCCGTGTGGTCAAAATGCTATGCTGTTGCAATTTTGAATCTGTTCCATGTTCGCCACAGCTTGGCGCAAGAACAAGACCGTTCTATTTTTCGGTACATTTCATTGTAAACTGCTTTCTTGCTCTTCTCTTCCCTGATCGACTGTTATTCAGGGTCCACTTTTCTGGTCCATAGAGAGTACTCTGTTCACTTCTGTATCTGGCCCACTGGAAGGTCCTTCTTCTTCAAAGCTGTTTCAGCAGTTCACTACCATGTTGCTCTTGGACTTCCCCGGCTTTTACTTCCCGTATTAAAGACCTATTAGCAAACCTATACACAATTATCTTTCATTTATGATGATTTATTTAGCGTATGGCTGGAGATACAGTCTCTGTTTTAGGTATGATCTATACTACTATATACGCATATCAATATTTTGTGTGTAGTCTATAATTTGTGGGGTCACTAGACCAAAGTCACTAGCACTGCCATTATCTTACAATCGGTGATGATGTGCTGGATCGTCTGTTGTGTAGTACCGCCCATGCCTAAATCTCAAACAGAATACGGACGTGCCGATTCTGATGAGGATATTAGCCGTTCGACCTATAAGGGTCTTGGGTGCTATTTCATTACTTGTCTAACTAGGGCTGCATTGATGTGAAGGTGAGGGGACCTGTTGGAACGGAGACGGAACTGTTCAGAATGTGACCTGCGCCATTTTTAGGGACGACTAAATTTAGAAATGACCTCGGATCGTTTATAGCGGAGGCCAAGGATATCATAGTTGCCCAACGTAGTGATGAGGGGATTGGGCTTGCGGATTAGTCCAGAATGAAATTTCTGGGACGTCGTATTTATTCTGGTTCTATTCTCTTCAATGCTTAGGGAGGGTTGGTTGTCCCGATTCCGTCCAAGCCGGTGTGCACCTGAGATGAGACGAAGCACACGGTTTTGGATGCCATTCCCCACTGGCACTGGCATACTCTAGAATTGGTCGAAGTAATGTCTTGTACAGCGTGAGCCTGTTTTCTAGGTCAAGACCTTGATCGACTTTCATAAGGGGTACAATTTCAGATAAGCGTCTATTCGCTTGGGCCGAAATCGAATTAATATGGTCTTTGAAAGTAGGGTAACTCCCAGGTATTTAGTTGCATTTCTTCACCGGATCACTTTGCCAAAAAGGACCAGTGGAGAGGGTTAGTCTTGGCACGTTTTGAAAATAGAGTTGCATTGCTTTTGTTAACGTTAACGTAGATTGTCCTCTTTCGAAGCCACGGTTTGTGAGTAGAGAGGGCATCTTGGATGTTGACATTCTGTTCCACTTGTAGTGGAAGGCTGCACAGTTCTTGGACCGTAGTCTACGAGGGAGGTTGAAACCAGATGATGGCGTTTTCCTCACAGGATGCATTGTTGGGTAGTATTTGTCGTCGAGTCCCTTCTGCCATTCAAAGAAAGCTTGCTAGTTTCTGTTCCTCAAGTTCATGGCATATCATTGCTGCCGGGACAAAACCTCCTATGTGAAATATTTTAGCTTAGAACTTTGACCGGTAAGGTTCTCTCATCTAAGGTACAATACTGTGTGAATATTTTCAAGGCATTGTTGCTCTTCATAATGATGTGCTGCGGGTCAGTATATCTCCAAAAAGATTATCACATAGGAGGTTTTGTCCCGGCAACGACGACATACTAATCGCCTGCAATGAAGAAAACCACGAACAAGAGATTTATGGCGATATATTGGTACTTTAAGAACTGTGAAAACTTTCAGCTATATCTCCTGTAAAGTTTAGAATAAATGACTTAGCAACTTCTGATTCCAGGTGTCACATTTAATCTCCACTTTAATTTGTATGTTCTTATTGTTTCTAGTTACTGTACATGAATTAACCCAACTTCTGCAGGTATTTTGGGTCTCCTCTCGTCATTAGTGATTTGTGTTTCTCCTGCAATAGAGCAGGTTCCGCTGTATTGCAAGTCAATCTCCACTTGGTTCTATTGAGTGCATCTTTTGCAACAAGATGAACATAGCGCATGTCTTCTTGAAGGCGATCAAGGCAGCGTTTTTTTGGGCCGACCACGTGGGTGATTTCAGGATGCCGTGATGCGTAGTGCCGTCTTTACAATAGATTTACCTCATTTGGGTTTCAAGCATCTTGTCTACAATCGGGGCAACTCCCATGATTTTCCGGATGTCTATGTTGGTGATATCATCTAGCCGGGTCAGTCCAAGTGACCAGCGAAGCATATGCATCTCCATGACATGAAGTGCTTGTTCGTGTTTGACTGTTGATGGCCAGCACTCGGAGCCATACAGAGCGACATCCCTAATTGTTCCTAATTTGGAGCCGCATAGTTCTTGTGCCAGTTCCTTCAATTGGAGATAAGCGTGTCAAGTTTTTCGTGTTGTCGCAGAAACAAATTTGAGACAACTGCGTCCAGCCACCGGATCCAAAGCTGCATTAACAGCAGGAGAAGGTAAGAAAAGGTCAAATGTAACTAATACTTCATAAAGGATATAAATAATAATTCGTAGTCCAGACGCTATATATACTCCGACTTCTTGTCTCTGACTTTTTTTGTCCTGGTGACAAGCTTGAGTCGCTAAATAATACAGAGAAACTTGTGATGTAACCGACAATGAAAGAATAATATTATTCCATGATGGTGGTTACCAACTTTATGTGAGAAGTAGTAGAAGAAGAAGTTGATGCTCCGACATCGTGAGCGTTGCTGACGAAACGGCTGGAAATATCTAACATCACGCTCCCCCCACTCCTAACGGTCCTGCCTAAGCGTAGCAGAAGCGCGGGGCCAGTCCTACCAACTGTTGATGTTCAGGAAAAAATCCCGTTTATATTTGATTGACTTTCGTATTTGGGGCCCAGCTCTTATCAAAATCACCCACTCGATAGTGAAAGCGAAGTTCATAATAGTCTTTCACATGCCACATGAAATGTTGCCTCTGAGACTTGAAGGTCAGCTCACCACAAATATAGCAGAAAATATGTGCATAGTTTACACACTTTCTTGGCATGATGGAAAAATAAAAACACTAAAACACAACATACCAATACACTGCAGAATAGAATAAAATAGAATATATTTATTTATCACCTACAGGATATCCCAATTACAGAAGATGTAATAGAAAATAAAATAAAAAATAAATTAAAATTAAATTAAATAATTAAATTAAATAAGCTTACGAAAGACACCTATAACAAAAAATCCCTCTCCTGGAATTCCAAGATCAGACATTATAATACAGTAGTCAAGCCGGAAGCCCTGTATGCTGCAGAAACTCTATCTATAACTATGCATGGTCCAATGGAAAAGTTAGAGATAAAGGAAAGGAATATTCTACGAAAAATTCTAGGCCCCAAATTTCATAATAACGAACTTTCACACATCCGCAATGAAACTCTGTATAGGAAATCAGAAAGGATTTCCGACACAATAAGGAAAAGGAGAATTGACTTCTATGGCCACATCCTAAGAATGGATCCGAAAAGGATAACTAAAAGAATCTTCGACTATTTCCGTAATAAGAAAACCAAGCCGAACTGGTTTAAGGAAACTGAGAAGGACCTACGAGAATTCCAAATTACAGAAGAGATGCTTGTAGATGGATCTGCAAAGAAAATAACCAAAAATAAAATGTGGTTTCAGGTCAGGGTGAAGCCCAATCGACTGTACAGAATTTCTGAAGAAGAAAGGAAGGCAAGATCTGAAAGAGTGAAAAAGTACTGGAAGGACAGGAAAACACGACTCACTAACCGTTGATTGATCTATCGTACCCCAAAGAGGGTGAAACGGACAAGAAGAAGAATTAATATACATACAAATATACAAATAAAGATATAAATCACATGTTTTATACAGATTATTTACATAATTTACAAACTTATCACGTTCCGTCCTTGAGAAGAGCTTTACGAATTGCAGTGGAATGGTGGTGAAAAATGTCGAGTGACCCTTCCAGCTGATTTATTGTCCTAAGAGCTTGCATGAACCAACAATTTTCACGCGCCACCGTCCTACATTTGGGCAGGTGGAATGTACATTTCTGCCTCGTTCGTCTGCTTGGAACATGAAGTGGGGTCGACTCCAGTATAGCCGGACAGTCCACTTCACTCTTCAAGCATTTAATCGCTAACATTGCGTTCGCACATTTTCGGCGCGTTGCCAGCGTATTCATTCCAAGAATGTTTACAAATTCTTCACACCTGCTTGAAGAGAGTGGCATGCCCAGGAAGGAAATATTTCACTAGTGATATTCGTGCTAACACGGTCTCTGTCTACACTATATTGACATATCACAATGCCAGACTGACAGGTCTGCGCGTGTCAAAACAGGAATGAACCTGCCCAGTCTTGTCTTTTCGTGCTTCAGCATGATATTACATATAATTTCCTTAAATGCAGCTTGAATAAAATCGATACATATGAGATAAATGTTCCTATGACAGGTGAAAGAGAATGCTAAACCAAATTTAAAAAAAATTGCTGTCAAAAAAAGACTGTGCCTGATGGAAACATACTGTCTACATATCTGAATTCAGTATGACAAAATGCATTAGGTTCACTAATCAGCTTTATTGTGAAATAAACCTTGTCGACCAGTGTAGTTATGCAAATCTCACTGCAGAATTGTCATGCGGGTAGAAAACACTGGCGCCTTGTTCGAATACGTTTGCATTCTAACCTTTTACTGCCTGAAAATCCTTTCCTTTGAAATTAATAGAGTCCGGATTTCTAGGCAGTAACAAGTTAGAATGCGAAGTTATTAAAGCGGGTAAGAAGTACTGTATATTCTACCCTACACAACGCATGTGTTATGAGTTTTGCATAAATTTTAGGGGTGTGGCCTAGCAGAACCCCTTTAATTTATGTTACACTTGCTACATAACAGAAGAACGGGCTAGTCGAGGCTTCCTAATAACCAAATTAGTTTGCATTCTTTCCTGTTACTGCATAAACATGCTGAGTCAAGTACTAATTAAAATCCCAGACCCCGCCGGGAATCGAAAACCGAACCCGCTGAACTGAAGGCCTCAGCCTGGCAAGCCGAGATCGAGTGAGAGTATTGGAACAAGTATTGTTTGCAATTTGTCTTGTGTTGAGAGGAATAGAATAAACGATTCGATCGCATCCGGAGAATGAACCAGCCTCCAGGGAGCTGTGCGAGGAAATGAGAAACGCAGTAGTAACAGAGACTAGAAGAGAGCCAAAGATTTGATGAGAAGAACGAAGGGACTGTGCGTGACGTCTTCTCCCGCGCTTGGGTTGTAGATCAAATCCAGACACAGTCGACTGGTATTCGAGAAGTTATTAAATATGAGAACCCTCTGTGTTAGGAGAAGTACGAAGTGAGAAAAACCAAACAGCGATTGCAGCGCGTCCTCTAGAAACCATTTGCACTTACATACTACGATCCTAGAAATGAACGAACAATCGTTTTCATTGGTCAGCTTTGAAAGACGCGCTTTCCACGTCTTGGGCGTGAATTTACTCGCTGCTGACGATTAAGATGCCAGATACCATACCACCTTGACTACTTTTACGAAATAAAAATCATACGCCTCAACCCAGGATCGACCCCTCAACCTCCTGCATGCTAACCCAAAACTCTATCCACTGCACCAACTGTACAGCGCAACTATTATGTGCTGACAGAGGTAGTTACCCTACATGTGGTTACAGTGTTGCCAGATTGCCACTTTTCAATGTCCTTTTTCTGCCGGATATACTCGCAGGATGAACTTTTGTGAGAGACCATTTTCTTATTGCTGGCATGTGAGGAGTTGCCCGTGTGCGCGAATTTCGGTTCACCCTGTGTACTCGCATCGGATTCGCACTACGTTGCATGTCTGCTGCAGCATCGCCCTCAAATGGGAACTTTATGATCACGCTTTATATTTGAGCACCTTCAACTATCCATCAAAAATGTGTCTTCCTCTACCTGTCTTCCCGTCCGCCCCCAGTAATGATTAGTGCTATTGGCTGCTGGGTTCGGTTCCTCGTGTACTGTCAAAAATTAAAGATTGGCAGGATGGTTGATACGTTATTAAAATGGTACATGCAGCTCACCTCCATTGCGGGTGTGCATGAAAAGAACACACGAGTTTATTTTCACCCTTTCTCCTCGCCTCCGCGGCTCAGGCGGCAGCGTGCCGGCCTATCACCGTTGGGTTCTGTGGTTCAAATCCCGGTCACTCTAAGTGTGCTGGACAAAGCGGAGGCGGGACAGGTTTTTCTCCGGGTATTCCGATTTTTCCTGACATCCTTAATTCGAGCAACACCCTCAAATACCATTTCATTTCATCTGTCATTCCTTAATCATTGCCCCAGAGGATTGCGACAGGATTCGGCAGCCGGCACAATTCCTATTCTCGCTGCTAGATGGGGCTTCATTCATTCCGTTCCTGACCCGGTCGAGTGACTGAAAACAAACTGTGAATATTCGATTTTCGACCTCTAATCCCGAAGATCTCTTCGTCGTATGCCTAAAATAATCCATCTTGCATTGTTCGATGGAATTGATGATGATGATGCTTGATGTTTTAAGGGGCCTAACATCGAAGGTCATCGGCCCCGTTCGATGGAATTATGCATCTCTTTCTCTTTATTCATTCGGCTCAATTGGTTTTGGTTAAACACATACTTTAAATATTGGTGTCCCGGTAATGCTAATTTTATTTTTGTGGACGCAAATTATGGCAAATAATTCCGCATCGCAGTATTACTGATCTATATGGGGCAGTCAAATGAAAACCAAACATCCGCTATGATGCGACCATGGATTGGTTTCATTCAAAATGTAATTACCAAAAGCGTTAAAACATTTATTCCACTGGGAGACGAGCCGATGAATTACAGTTTTGTAGAAAGAGGTAGGTCGCTGACGGACGCACAACCGCAATCATCTTGCACTTCCTTGTCCGATTGAAATCGACATCCACGAATGTCTTTCTTCAGGTCGCCAAAATTGTGAAAATCACAAGGTGAAAGATCCGGCCTGTACGGATGATGTCGAAGTGTTTCCCATGCAAATCGCTGAAGCGTATGGGGGCGAACATTATAATGTAACAAGATGACTCCGTCCGACAGCATTTCAGGGCGTTTTGACCTTTTTTTTTGCTAGTTGCTTTACGTCGCATCGACACAGATAGGTCTTATGGCGACGATGGGATAGGGAAGGGCTAGGAGTGGGAAGAAAGCGGCCGTGACCTTAATTAAGGTACAGCCCCAGCATTTGCCTGGTGTGAAATGGGAAACCACGGAAAACCATTTTCAGGGCTGCCGACAGTGGGGTTCGAACCTACTATCTCCCGAATACTGGATACTGGCCGCATTTAAGCGACTGCAGCTATCGAGCTCGGTAGTTTTGACTTTATGGTGCGTCGTAGTTTCTGGAAAGTGTCTTCATAACGGTGTGCCACCAGAAGACGAACCACACTTCTCTGCTCTTCTTTGCTTGCCTCCATTTCTACAGCTGGACGAACACACTAGACCAGTCCGCGCACCAGCAAAGACATAATCCAACAACTGCGTGCACCTGCGAGTTGACATTATGTATTTCTCCCTCCACGGCGATGGCAGTATCGATACGTAACGACAGTGTTGCCACCTTTCGCGTGGATTGTGTGTTATGCTGGGTGTTCGGTTTCCATTTGACTGCCCCTTATAGTTCCGTGAGTCACAGTCTAGTTCAAAGCCATTTCGGCATTGGAACTCTTCATCGATCGCAGGTCAGTATTAACGAAGCTGCTGCCCTCCGTCAAGAAGTGTAACAGTGGCATTTTCTGTCCTAAGGGACCATCACTCATCTATGCCCATGTGTGTTGTATGTTGGGTATTCAGCCCGAAGGCTGGTTTGATCCTCTGCAGCTCGGCCAAGACCTGTCATAAATAGCCTAGGCGTCACTGAAGAGGCGTGCTAGGGAAATAAGGAGTGAGGTACTTTCCCGTTGCTTTCCTCACCGAGAAATCCGCTGCTATTACATATCAGTCTGCCAAGCCCACCGAAATACATACACCAACCGACCCTATGAGCGATATTTTCACACCATTCATAACAGGGACTGGCTGAAAAAGGAATGGAATTACTAGCATCACTCGTACCTCAGTCACTTTCATATTGTCAAAACCAAGGATGAGACTGAGACAGGTCAATGAAAGTAAAAAAATTGATATAGCCCATACCAGAAGACATAGTGCACTGTAAACACTACATCTCACCAGCAAAGGCATATCTATACCCATAATATTAAAAAAAGCGTTTTGACTGGGCGGGAGGGAGGAACATTATATGGTGTTGCCGCATTCCTATATTCCTTTCTCCTTACCTTCGCTTCCGGATCACCTGCTCGTTCGTTCAGACCACTTTGTTCTGTTGTACGTAACTCAGAAGTGAGAGGTTTGGCAACTCCAAGCAACATGATCTCATCTCTATGGCAACAGCAGTGGGTCCGTCCACGTGGCCATGGCAACCATACCCCCACTTTTTCTCCCCTCCCAGGCAGGCAGTAAATGGACCCCCCCCCACTAAGAACTGTCAGAACGGATCTTTCAATACTGCGAAGTTCATACGTCGAAGCTACGATAAATTGCGTATCAGTGGTTCATTCTGTTACTATAATTTATTGTTCTTCCTTTGCTAACGCATTTACTTCACACTGACAAATCGAAAGATTTCGGCATTGTAAGGACAGGAGAGGGATAGGTTTGAAAGGCAGTCTTAAAATTAAGGTACAGACCAACATTTTTCTGGTACGAAATTGAGAAATCACGAACGTCTTCAGGACTTCCGACGGGGTACTCGTGATATTTGTGTTACGGGTCAGTATTTCTCTGGCATCGTCACATAGCAGGCGCAGCAACAATATTTCAACTAAAATAATGGTTGTACAAATTTAGCACCTTAATGTGTGTGTGAATGTGTAAACCTCTATTTCAGATAATAAGAGACATTCACCCTGTTTGACAAGTATGTTGGCGTATTTGTCATGTTCGTGAATTATATGTTTTAATCGGTTCAAAATGAGCAATCAAATAGCTGTCAATACAACATTCATTAAGGCAAGTACCTCTAAACTAACATTCCAGTAGACATGCTGATGGCTTGAGGATTACGCGCCCAAGACAATTTTAAATAAATAAATAAATAATTAAATAGAACATCTACTTTTCAACGTCGTTGACAATTAACGAGTTTTGAGTTAAAAAATTACTGCATTTAATCTACTTTCACTATTTTTGTAGTGATTCATTCAAGTTATTCCAACTCCTTTCAAGTAAAGTAATTCTATGGGGAAGGAATTTTATGGAAGATAGAAATATTCACACTTCTAGAGCTTCAGGCGAGCAACGCAACGTTGAAAACATCCTATGGATATGAGTTACGAATTTTAGGTACCTAAAATATAATAAACTATGGGAATATGTTTTTTATTCTTAAAAATTACAATCCTTTTCATAATCGTCATTATCCGGTCGATTAGATTAGCAGTTTGGATTTTTCTACAACTACGAGCGCTAATGTGCGTCAATGAAGAGTTTCACTTGAACCTTTATAACTACATTTGGTGTGGATATTTTTCAAAAAAATCGAGAAAACGCCTGAGGATATTGAAACAAAAAACACATTACAGAAGTAATTGTGTAAATCAGTTAATTTGGCTCGGATAATCCAAAAGAAAACGAGTAAAGAAACAAGTGATTACAGGCGGTTTATCCAAAACTGCATTTAGGCCGGAAGTGATTTTAAAAATTTGTTTTTAAGTTTGATAGAGATATTGAATACCGACAATTTGAAACCTTTCCAGGCCTTTTAACACTTCGACTTTCGGCACAATTGAGGAAATTGCTCAATTTTACGTTTTCCGTGGTATGGGGGCCCCTAATTTATCTGCTTGGAAATGGTTTCAACATTAACAATAATTCTGAGATGAAAGAATTCTACAAGACAAATGAATGGAAAAAGACAACGAGGAAGTAAATAAAGAGTAGTAAATGGAAGAGCTCAGTGTTGCAAGCAGGGAAAGATTGAATATAGCATAAGGATGATTATCTTGGCAAATGGTAAAAACACTCAGACAATGGTTTTTATGTAAAAGAAAAGTCCATTATTTAGATCCGAAGATGAAGTTGGATGCTCGCATAGATTTTATTTCAAGTAAACTGTAAAGAGTAGTGTTTCTTTTGAATTTCATCAGATCTTGAGACTAGCTGGGAGAAAGTAAAGGATCACGCTCTATCCTCTCCGGAGTGACGTCATGCGCGACCATACTTCACAGATTCCGTGAACAGACTTTACTGTTCGCGTGAGGAAGGGCATCCGCCCGTAAAACAGGGTGGCTACACAGGCCATCTGCCATCCGTATAGGTCTAGGAAAAGCGACAGAAGGAGCAATTTTGTGAGTCTCTTTCCATACTCATTGAACTGCCCTCGTAAATTCATATTCCATCACGAAAGAAATTAGGACTCGGTTTCATTTCTTAAGAATTTCAATACTTTTCAATTCTTGATAGACAACATGCACAATTTAACAGATACATTTATTCATATTCTTTATCTGGTACATGTTTTGATCTTTTGTAGTTATCGAAACACACAAGAAACATCTTAAAATCTATGAATGAATGAATGAATACAATGATGAGTAGCTCGAGTGGGTGAAAGCATTATTTAAAAAGGTCAGTAAAGCGTCTATCATAAAGTCTTTTTGCTTCTGTCCTCGTTAGATTGTAAAATATAATTGTTAAAACTACACTTGTTGATTTTAAAAAGTTGACTCGTTATTTTTTTGCTATTCTGCTTTACGTCGCACTGACACAGATAGGTCTTATGGAGAAGATGGGATAGGAAAGACCTAGGAGTTGAAAGGAAGTGGCCGTGGCCGTATTTTTAGGTACAGTTCTAGCATTTACCTGGTGTGAAAATGGAAAACCACGGAAAACCATCTTCAGGGCTGCCGACAGTGGGATTCGAACCCACTATCTCCCGGATGCAAACTCAGAGCTGCGCGATCCTAACCGCACGGCCAACTCGCCCGGTAGTTATTTTTTGTCGTTTGGGGCCGGGGAACTTCTCATATTCCTTAAAATGGACCTTGAAATTGTATAGACACCTTCTGATTAATGAATGTACCGAGCGAGTTGGCCGTGCTGTTAGGGGTGCGCAGCTGTGAGCTTGCATTCGGAGATAGTGGGTTTGAACCCCACTGTTGGCACCCCTGAAGATGGCTTTCCGTGGTTTCCCATTTTCACAGCTTAATTAAGGCTACGGCCGCTTCTTTCCCACTGCCTCCCTTTCTATATCATCGTCGCCATAAGGCCTATCTGTGTCGGTGCGACGGTAAACAACTTGTAATATAATAATAATAATAATAATAATAATAATAATAATAATAATAATAATAATAATAATAATAATAATAATAATAATAATAGCTGCAGTCGCTTAAGTGGGGCCTGTATCCAGTATTCGGGAGATAGTAGGTTCGAACCCCACTGTCGGCAGCCCTGAAAATGGTTTTCCGTGGTTTCCCATTTTCACACCAGGCAAATGCTGGGGCTGTACCTTAATTAAGGCCACGGCCGTTTCCTTCCCACTCCTATCCCTCTCCTGTCCCATCGTCCCCATAAGACCTATCTGTGTCGGTGCGACGTAAAGCAACTAGCAAAATAATAATAATAATAATAATAATAATAATAATAATAATAATAATAATAATAATAATAATCATCTTTATTTTCTTCTCTTTTAATCCGTTTACCTTCCAGGGTTGGTTTTTCCCTCGGACTCAGCGAGGGATCCCATCTCTACCACCTGAACGGTAGTGTCCTGGAGCAGGAGACTTTTGGATCTGGGATACAACTGAAGAGGAGGACTATTACCTCGCCCAGGCGGCTTCACCTGCTATGCTGAACAGGGGCCCGGTGTTGGGGATGGGAAGATTGGAAGGGGTAGACTAGAAAAAGGGAAGAAATTGGCCGTGGCCTTAAGTTAGGTACCATCCCGGCATTTGTCTAGAAGAGAAGTGGGAACCACTGATAACCACTTCGAGGCTGGGTGGACCTCGTTACAGCCCTTGTAACACTTTACAAATTTCGTGGCAGAGCCGGAAATCAATCCCTGGCCTCCGGGGGTGGCAGCTAATCACATTAACCACTGCAGCACAGAGGCGGACATAATAATAATAAACATCAATGCTGAAACACCTGTGTGTTGATTAAAATGCTGTTTACAAGTTAATTTTGTGTTGAATGGAGAAGTCTAGAAGAAAGGAAATATGAATAGGTATGCTAACAGAAGAAAGAAAGAAAGAAAGAAAGAAAGAAAGAAGGAAAGAAAGAAAATCTAATTGGGTGAAGGAAAATATAAGTTACTCACTCCCCATTCTCTTGGTCGCTTCCTAAATACGGTCTGATGTTCATCATCATCATCATCATCTGTTTACCCTCCAGGTTCGGCTTTTCCCTCGGACTCAGCGAGGGATCCCACCTCTACCGACGCAAGGGCAGTGTCCTGGAGCTTCAGACTCTTGGTCATGGGATACAACTGGGGAGAATGACCAGTACCTCGCCCAGGCGGCCTCACCTGCTATGCTGAACAGGGGCCTTGTGGAGGGATGGGAAGATCGGATGGGGTAGGCAAGGAAGAGGGAAGGAAGCGGCCGTGGCCTTAAGTTAGGTACCATCCCGGCATTCGCCTGGAGGAGAAGTGGGAAACCACGGAAAACCACTTCCAGGATGGCTGAGGTGGGAATCGAACCCACCTCTACTTAGTTGACCTCCCGAGGCTGAGTGGACCCCGTTCCAGCCCTCGTACCACTTTTCAAATTTCGTGGCAGAGCCGGGAATCGAACCCGGACTTCCGGGGGTGGCAGCTAATCACGCTAACCACTACACCACAGAGGCGGACCGGTCTGATGTTACCGAGGAGAATTAAAACTAAGAGTTTGTAAATCAATACGGAAGCGTAATACAGTTTATTACTTGCTATTGGAATATATTATGAGTCTAGCTACATGACAGTTCTGTGAATGTGAATAAGATAACGATGTTGTCAAGGCGAAGTGGAAGACGTTCAGGTACATGGAGGATGAATCTCTAAAGTACAAGAAGAAGGTTTGAATATCCTGGGGACATGGCTCGCTGGAGGCAGCATTATTGGAAAAGACATCAAGAACCGAATAAACCGCTACTACACATTCAAATGGCTCTCGCTGAAGCAAGAAGTTGAGAGCTCTGAATACCACGGTCCGTCATGTTCCCCTTTATGCTTCTCAAACGACGTGATGGTACTTATGGGTTGTTTCCAGCCAGGGAGATTTACGAGGCAGCGTAATTGCACGTTAACGACACAATCTAAACTTCTCCTTTTAAAATAAATATATTAATTTAACACCAAACACATTATAATACACTAGTACATAAGCTTGTCTTCGATAGTCGAAATTACTCTCTATAAAGTAACTGGAAATTCTAAATGGACGATTAATATCTATATGCATAAAATAACATGTCCTGCCTGACAGATTCATCAGCGCCGAGCCAAAACTACTGGACGTAAAGAAATGAGATTTTGGGGATACATTTATATTGCAGTATAGGTGCTTACTAAGGAAGGATTAGCTGCCTCTGTAGATCAGTGGTAGAGTGTCGGCCTCCGGATCCCAAGGTAGCAGGTTCAAACCCGGCAGAGGTAGTCGGATTTTTGAAGGGCGGAAAAAAGTCCATTCGACTCTCCATGTCGTACGATGTCGGCATGTAAAAGATCTATGGTGACACATTTGGTGTTTACCCGACAAAAATTAATTAAATCTCAGCCACAGACGCCCAAGAGAGTTTCGGTTTACTCGGTCTGCCATCTAATGGGCCTAGAGTAAAATGGAACGTCAAAATTGACGAGCAGACAGCCAGATGGCGTCAAATTGAAATGTCTGCACACGGTAGCTGAGGCCATACGATTATTATTATTAAGGACGAATTTTTGGATGTTATGTCGATAAGCGGGGAAAAGAGGGTGTGATTTTTTTAAATGAGTATATCTATATCTCACAAACGTAACAGTTGAAAGACGTGAAAATTGGTATTTGGAATCTCCTTTAAAAATAATGTAACACGTCTTATTTTTTCGTTTTCGGAAAATTCACTTAAGGAGGTGGAAAGGATTGAAAATGGGGATGAATTTTTTAATATGGAGTTCTGTTTTTTACAGTAGAATGAACCTTATAATACACAATATTTCTTTCTGTAAGCCTACATTTTTATCTAGTAATGTAAAATTGCCGAAAAACAGTCTTAACTGTATCCTGTTCTACCTCTACTTCTACCTATGTTTTAAGCCTACATTTCTTGCCTATTCCTTGCTTACTGCACTCGTGTATTAATTCTAGCAGATTTATGTATATATTTGTTTGTTTTTTTTTGAGGAAGAAGCTGCTGAGTGCATTGCTACAAAAAACTTGCTGTCACTCAGGTTTCGCTGCTGAAAATAAGCAAACAACAGCCTGGCATTGTGTCCTGCAAAACAAACTTTTCCGATCTGTGTGACTGGGAGAATTTTCGTGTACTGAAGAAAGGCAAGACAATGAAAGACTTAGCAGCTGTGGAATTGGAAAAACTTCCAGGTACAGTTCCATTGGCACCAAACAAGCAAAAAGATCTTTCCACCATTATTGATTATGTGAATGATACGAACAAGGGCTTTCTCCAACAGCTGTGAGCTCAATAAAGTCGATGCTGTCTCGTGGCACTTAGATCTATTAGCTGTGTCAAAACCTTTTGTACTTAGATCTTTCTGCTCAAAAGGTCACATAACTATTCCTTTTTTGAAGATAATTAAACAAACCTTTGTCAACATATTTATAATTATGTAAAGAGTTAATTTGTGTTTTTTATTATTATTATTGTGCTTTTACGGCCGCATTGGACCACTGTATTCAATTTCTGTCCGGTCTTCTATGATGTTTTATATTTTTTCTTTCCTGGTCTTCCAGTATTTCTTCATTCTATCTGATCTTCGTTGTCGTTCTTCTTCTGAAAATACCCTTTTAGTTGTTTCTATTTCATCACATTTTGGTAGGAACATAACTTTACTATTCTTCAATTTATTTACTTTGTTTGATTTATTCTTTAAATCCTCCAGTGTTATGTCTAATTCTTTCATGTCTGCTTTTATTTATTTTATCCAGACAGGTTGTTGGTTTTGTTTCCAAAGCTTTTCCAAAATTCTGCGTATTAACCTGTCTTGAGCTGTTCTCAACAGATCAACAAAGAATGATATTCTCTTCTTTCTCATGAAATCCGTTATAGGTTCTATTTCGTGATATACTGCTGAATTTGGGATGATGCACCATTCTCCTTCTTTTCGCTACTTCTTATTAATGCATGTTCTTACTATTCTTCTTTCTATTTTTAAAATTTTGTCTATGTTATTCTTTTGATTTAGTTTAAATAATGTTTCACTTCCATAAGTTATTTCAGGTCGGTATACAGTCTTATAATATTTCAATTTTGTATTTATTGACGAACATTTCTTGTTGTATGTGTTTCTGGTTACTTTTTGGGCTCTGGATAATTTATTCGTTCACTCTGTCCAAGAAAGTTTTTCATTGAAATTTTATGTTATAGTTTCTCTAAGGTATTTAAACTGTTTTAACATTTCTATTTCTTTTCCACATATCAGAACACTGCTTATTAAAAGGGGATCTATTGCCATTATTTTAGTCTTTTCAAATGAAAATTGTTAATCCTATTTTTCCAGCAATAGTTTGGAGACTTGTGATTTGATTCCGAGCTTCATTAAGGTTATTAGCTAGTAGTGCCAGATCTTTTGCAAATCCTTAGCAATTTAGGTTAATTTCATCTTTAGTGTATCCAATTTTTATATTTTTGTTATTGTCTTTATACCTTTCTCTCATCAAGTATTCCAGAGTACAATTAAACAAAAGTGGTGATAGTACATCACCTTGTTTTAGTCCCGTTCTGATCGTGAATGCTTCGGATAATTCTCCTTAGTGCTTGTTAACGTTAAGCTTATCATTTTAAATAATTTAGGATGTAATCCAAAATTTCGTAATATTCTTAATACTGAAGGTCGGTTAATGCAATCATAAGCTTTCCGAAAGTCTACGAAAGTGATAATAATTTGTTTCTGTGTTCTTTTGTAGATATCCATTAATAATTTTAGTGTTATGATTTGATCTGGACAACTACGCCATGGTTGGAATTCCCTAATTCTTTTTTCAGTTAATATTTGTACCGATTGTAAATTATTCTCGAGAATATTTTATAAGTACAGTACAGGAGTGATATTCCTCTATAGTTATCAGGATTTGTTCTATCTCCTTTTAACGTGGATTACTGCAGTTGTCCAATGGCCCGGTAATATTTTATCATTCCAAATTTCAATCAAGCATTGGTGAAGTGATTCTCTCATTGATTCCGCTGCATTTTTAATTACAAATAAATATTCATTTCTCACAAAGATGTGCAGGTTTTTTTTGCTTCCTGAAAAATTGCACTTTTGGCACTTAGATCCTTTAGCATTTCACTTTTGGCACTTAGATTCTTTAGCATTTCACTTTTGGCACTTAGATCCTTTAGCATTTCTACTCTTCACTTGTTTACCGTCACAGTAACACATCGAAAGTTCCCGGCGACGAAGGGATGGGAATATGCTAGGATTGATAAGGTACTGGTTGTGCCCTTAATTAAGGTACAGCCCCAGTATTTACCTGGTGCGAAAATTGTAAACCACGGGAAACCATCTTCAGAGGCACCATTGTCAAGCTTACCTAGGCGTAAAATAGATGTCGTTGTTAAGCTATAATAAACGCTCATAAACGCCTGAAAATTAATGTTCTTGAAATCGGGACCCTTAACAGATTTGTAGACTCAAGAAAACCCTAGTAAGTAATTTTGATCGAAATCGTGAGATCCGTTCTCGAGAAAGCGAGTGCGTATATACAGGAATTGCTCATTCTACAGTACACCATATCGCCATCTGTTGCTTGGTAGTTGAATTTCTTTAAACGTTACTGTCTAGTTGAAACACCGGATCCCGTGAGATCTCCGAAGTTAAGCAACATTGGGCGTGGTCAAGATTTAGATGGGTTTCCACGCGCTGTTGGTGGGGATAAGGGAAAGGAGGAGTGGAAAGGAACTGGCCACCCTACCGCTCGTAAACTTCGCCTCAGGACACCTCTGCGAAGGTTCGTACCTGCCTTCGGGCAGAATACACCCTTACCTTACCTCTAGTTGACTTTCATATTAAAAGAAAATAATTATTCTGTCACTGTCACGCTCTGAAAACCCCTCACGAAAATGTCTGAAATTGAATCATTCTGAAAATGAGACCGTGACAGATCGATTTCTAGACCAAAAATACCCCTAGTCTCTGATTTTCATCGGAATCGTTAGAGCGTTTTCGAAAAAGCTAATACACGTATACAAGACCTACTCGTTTAATGGTATTCGATTCTACTCATTGACTTTCAAACATATGTACATTGGTTTTATTTTCAATGCGTTGCCACCCTCCGATTACTTCCCACACTTGGGAACAGCCTGTGTAACATCCGTCTGTCGAAAATAAAAGAACGAGAGCTTCAGAGCCTTGGTATTTCGATTTTCGTGTGTCATGAAATTATATGGTAGAGTTCAGGCAAAGTTACCTTTAGAAATAGAGCCCTGAATATACAGTACAAGGTTCGCCTTGTTGAGACCTTCACTCGTGTGTACGCAGTTGTTGCTTTAATTCGTACGGAAGGAGGCTGGAGAGAGAGAGAGACAGTTTTAATATATCCTTTGTGTTTTTACATTTGAGCTCGACCCAGAACAAAGCGCTGATCCGGCCTGAGTTATGTGGCAGGCGAGCAGTTCTCATGGCAGCAGTACCGCGGAATAATTGTTATGACACAACTAACTTTTATTTTTCTGCTAGAATTAACGTGTCTGCTTACTGACGATGTGTGTGTGTGTGTATAGGTCAACTTATTAATGAGCAAATATCAGCGAATATACGGCAGGATTAATTGTAATATTTCACAGGATATTATTCTTAATTCACACTATCTTTTAAAGTAAAGTGAAATTCATTCTTACGTTTTATACAGGCTGTATTCCACTGTAAAACATATTATCATTGGTTGATTATTATTATTACTAGTATACTACCTGTTGTACATATTATTGACGAGGATGTGCTTGATTACATTGTAGTCAACTCTTCAAGTTCTTCCTGAGATTCTGAGGCAGGAATCTGAACATATGTCTGTCAGCGGTTCTCTCTAGCCCTTAGCAGTTTCATCTTTTTGGCACTATTTCTTCTCTTCATTTGATCTCTTCCTTGTGGTATAAAAACAAAGTATCCTGTTAATATTAGAGATATATACTACAGAGATGCCTTTGCTGGCAGGACCTAGTGTTTACAGTGCACTATGTCTTCTGGTATGGGCTAGAGCAATTTTATTACTTTCATTGATCTGTCTCAGCTTTATCCTTGGCTTTGACAAAATGAAAGTGACTGAGGTATGAGCGATGCTACTAATGCCATTCCTTCTGCAGCCAGTCCCTGCTATGAATGGTGTGAAAATATTGCTCATAGGGTCGGTTGGTGCATGCATTTCGGTAGGCTTGGCGGACTGAAATGTAACAGCAACTTCTGGCTCGGTGAGGAAAGCAACGGGAAACTACCTCATTCCTCATTTCCCTAGTACGCCTCTTCAGTGATGCCTAGGCCATCTATGACAGCTGATGGTGGAGCTGTGTATTTACATATTTGTCCTATACGGCTGTCCTCAGAATCCTATTTTCTATTAATTTCAACTTTCTTAACTGTAATATTTTCTTACTTAATTACTCCGTATTTATGCGAGTACTAATCCAGGAACGTGGAGACTCTTTCCCTTGAGGAAAAATTCCAAGCTGTTCAAATGTATATCTTTTTGGCGCCGGAACATATCGAAATATAGAGGCAACTTCAGACCTTCATTTCAGGATAATTGGTGGATAAACGGCAAGTCGTATCACAAAACGAAAGCACAATCGCGTTTCAATTTCGAGAGATATACGACTTTGGTCCTATGACATATTGTCGTATCTCGATCCCTTATAAGTTAGATAGAGCTGCATTTCTCAATTTTATTTTGTAATTTTTACACGTATATCTTATCGTTTGGCACACTTATAGGAAAGGTATAATCATGAAATGCGGTACGCACATTGACACGACCAGTTGTCATGAGCTAGCCAAATTTTATGATTCCAGCTGTTGCATAAGTACCCGACGATTAAAGTAAGGTGTGAAAACTGTACCCAAATCTCACACTATTTGATGTTTCTAACTCAATCTGACCCTTAAATATAGAAGATACGAGAAAATGCCATAGGACCAACCATGTAGAAGACTAAACGAGGCGTCTGATGGTGGAATCTGTTAGTAGATATGACCTAGAGTTTAAAAGCAGTAAATCTCTAACTGAAGGTTTGCACTTATAAACGTGCCCATGGTTATCTATATAAATAAAGTTCTAGGGTGTCTGCTGCCTGTAATTTCGTTTGTTTTGCCAATTATTCATATATTTATCCGATTTAGATCAACTCAAGGACGTATCAGTGTTTTTAGCTTTCGTGTCTCTTGTTCGTCTGCCTGTTTTACTGTCTGTTCCATCATCACGGCGAAATGGCTGAACAGATCCCGATCAAACTTCATATATAGAGTATACTCAACCAGGAGAAGGTTTTAAAAAATGATATTTGTTCGTGGCGTCGACCTATGAAGATCTTTTGCCACTACTTTTACCATTTGAGAGGAACCTGCGTTTAAGTGTAATTGCGGAAGTGTAGAGTGTTGAATGTGAGGAAAGGGACGTTCACGACGACACAAACACTCAGTCTCCAGGCCAGGGATATTAATCATTTACATTTTAAAAAACCCTGACCCGGCCGGGAATCGAACCCGGGGTCGCCGGGTGACAGGCGGACGCGTTGCCCCCTACATCGCGGGGCCGGACAAGGAGAAGGTTTACATATGCACGTGATTAAAAAATCACTGAACAGAATGGGTTTTTATATGGAAACCATAACATTTTCTCTTATACTATTTAGGTGTTGTACAATCCGTGAACTACATACAAAACGTCCCTCATTCGTTACGTCCCTTTGTTGTGTATATAATTTCGCTTGGTCACTGCATACTCTTTCCTTTGAGGGAATATTCCAGGATGTTCAAATGTATTACAGTTAGGCGTCAGAAAATATCGAAATATGAAGGTAATTTCAATGAAGGTTCAGACCTTCGTTTCGTGGTAACTGCTTTCTAAACGGTATGTCACTTCACAAAGCAGATTACACAATCACTGCTCAGTTTGGAGAGATCGTCAACTTTGGTCATATGCCTTATTGTTGTATCTCGATACTTTATACGTTAGATAGCGCAGAATTTTTCGGTTTCAATCAAATTTCTGCAACTCAACTGCGAATGGCATTAGGAAATGGGGCCTATCATTATAATGAAAACTGCCCGTCTCTGTTGCGGATGGCAGCTGGCAAGTGAGACTTCTGTTATTGTAGAAACTACCGAACTCGATTGTGAATGGCAGTAGGAAATGTGGCATCCCATTATCATGTATATTTCCCCAACGTGCACCTTACATTGGAAACAACGTACGGGGTCTTCTCCGGTTTGCTTCTCGGATAGCGCTAAGAGACGTGCAATTTAATATAATCTTACTCGCTGCGTGTGCAGTTACTTGCGTAGAACTCCGTATACAATGTATAATACCGTAGCGAAGCACGGGTACATTTGCTAGTTATAGCTAAGATCCTACTCGCCCTCACCCTAAATTTGAATACCATGTAAGTCCACTTACCTATTCTCCCGCGATGCTGTAACGGGCAAAAATTAACCCATCAAAGTCTAAAGTAAAGACAGAAATATGATTATGAATATATACATTACTATAATATGATATATTCTTCGTTATTGTGACAACATCAAGAAATTTAAATAGGACTACTGTTTACTGTTTGAAAGACAGACTTGTTTAACAAGAGTACTTCTACAATATTTATTACTAATTTCAAGTAGTATTGCATGTAGTGTTATTATCAATGAAATCACGATTGCGGTGAAATTAACCATAACGTAATGCGAAATTACCCAGATTAACTGGGATTTATCCCAAGTATTAAGTTATATACATACATCTTCATCTATGCCTTTCAGCATTTATTCCGCAAGCCTGTGTGAATTTACTAACTGCCGCAACAATCCTCTATTTGCAACTAGTGCTGTGGCCTCATTTAGTTCTATACCTCTTATCTTTAAATCGTTTGAAACTGAGTCTAACCATCGTCGTCCTGGTCTCCTTCTACTTCCCTTACCCTTCCTAACACAGTCCATTCTTTCCCTAGGTAACCTATCCCCCTCTATTCACTTCATATGACCCCACCACAGAAGCCGGTTTATCCGTTCAGCTTCATCTACTCAGTTCATTCCTAACTTACCCTTTACTACCTCATTCCAAGTACCCTCTGCCATTGTTCCCACCTGTTTGCATCAGCAATCATTCTAGCTACTTTAATGTCTGTTACTTCTAGCTTATGAATAACATATCCTGAGTCCACCCAGCTTTCACTCCCTTAAAGCAAAGTTGGTCTGAAAACAGACCGATGTAAAGAGAGTTTCGTCCGGGAGATGACTTCCTTCTTACAGAATACTGTTGATCGCAACTGGGAGCTCACTGCATTAGCTTTAATGCACCTTGATTAAATTTCACTTACTATACTACCAACCGGGAGAACACACATTCTAAATACTTGAGATTCTCTACTTGTTCAGTCTGAAATTTACTTCTCTTGGATTTCTTACCTATTGACATCAATATCATTTTGGAAATGCTGCTTTTCATATCGTACTCATTGCATCTATTTTCAAAATATGACTGCAGGCTTTCGGCTCAATCTGCCATTAAGGGCAAGTCATCAGCATAGCCCAAATTGAGTACTGCATTTTTAGTGAATAAATTGAAAGACGTCTCCCTTAAATACAACGAAAGGTTCTACAGTACCTGTGAAAAATGATGGCGAGTCTGGTGGAAGGACGACTAGTCAACGTCTCTGAAAGCAGATGAGATTAAATTCCAATTGCTATGGAGATGGAAGAATAGATATTCCACTGCCTTATTAGTGATTTCAAGATGAAGACCCTGCCTGAAAGGGCGACAAGAATGGGTACCCGGAATGCGAAGTGCGGAGGGGTAGACACAAATGAAGTAAGGCAAACTAGCAAGGGACATAACAGAGTACTGAAGATGGTTGAAAAGACCGACACCAAGAGACAGAAAATAAGAGGAAGATGAAGAAGAAGTTGTAAGTTTTACCAAGAGGAAAGGTCCTCTCAGTTTTAATTATGGTGTTGATGGGGTGATAATACCTCATAGGGAACAATGTAAGTGCCTAGATGATAATATAGGGAAAGATCTCCATTGGGGTAATCATATTAACGAGGTTACAGATCTCGTCATTCACATGGTTATGAGAGTATTTAGGGATTGTAGTGAGGATGTAAAGGAGATGGCGTGTATGTCTCTGGTAAGACCGCAGTTAGAGTATGGCTCCAGTGTATGGGACACTCACCAGGGATACTCGATACGAGAACTGAAAGAAATTCAAAGGTAAGCAGCACGATTTGTTCTGGGTGACTTCCGACAAAGGAGTGGTGTTACTAAAATCTTGCAAATTCGGGCTGGGAAGACTTCGGAGTAAGGAGACGAGCTGCTCAACTATGCGGTATGTTTAGAGTTGTCAGTAGTGAGTTGGCGTGGAATGACATAAGTAGAAGAATAAGCTTCAGTGGAGCTTTTAAATGTAAGAAATGTCATAATATGAAGATAAAGTTGGAATTCAAGAGGACAGATTGGAGAAAATAATCATTTATAGGATGAGGAGTAAGGGAATGGAATAATTTATCAAGGAAAATGTTCGATAAATTTCCGAATTTGTTGAAAATACTTAAGAAAAACCTAGGTGAACAATTATAAATAAATGTAAATATGAGGTAAGCAATTGATAGGGAATCTGCCACCTGGGCGACCGCTATAAATGCAGATCATTGATGACTGATGATGATTGGTGCAGAAACAGAAGAAGAAGAAGAAGAAGAAGAAGACGACGACGAAGAAGAAGAAGAAGAAGAAGAAGAAGAAGAAGAAGAAGAAGATCATAAAACTCTTTTGATGAACCAAACAAATAGAACATAAGTAATAGTTGTTGCAGCGTGTAAGAATTGTTTTATTATTCTCAAGATGCGTCACACTTCCAGTTTTTCCTTAATATTGTAGATTTATCGGATTCTCCCTTATTTCTGCTGCTTTATGACACTTCAGTTTATTTAACATCCCCTCTTTTTTGTTCTTCCATTATTATAATTATTTCCCCATCTTCTAGATGGATAGCTTGGTGTAGGAGTAATTTAAAAAAGCCTTCTTCACTCTAGTAATAACAGCATGTACTAACTATATTTAAGAAGTTTGCGCATATCCTCGAGGGTAAATAAGTCAAACTTTATTCGTTCAACATTTTTAATTAAATCTTCTACAGCGACGATCCTTCCTGTTGACTCAGATAACAGAAAAGGGGAAGAAGTTCGGGACAGAGAAATGAGTTATAGAAGGGAATGTTTTGCTTCATTAAGAGCCATCTTCTTTAGAACAAATAACAATATTTTGTGGATATATAATTATTTAATCGTATCGGAAATATACTAATATAATGGATACATATCAATATGTAATAATAATAATAATAATAATAATAATAATAATAATAATAATAATAATAGCCCAAAGGAGCGGTTAGGGTTACATAGCCTTGGGATTGCATTCCGGAGATGGTGGGTTCCAACCCAACTGTGAGCAGCCCCGAAGATGATTTTCCGTGGTTTCCCATTTTCACACTAGGCAAATAATATTGAATGCGCTGATTCTGATGGAATTCAGGGGACTCTACAAGTGTGGACACTCGTGGAAAGCCATTTACGAGTAATGTGACCCCGCATCGAGACTGTCCAGAACTTCGAGAGCCGGCGACGTAGGATTGTGTTTCCATGGTGATGACGTCGTCTAGAGGATCGACGCGGAAGACAACGCCCCATATCAGATGCACTTGTAAAGGTGATATGCTTTTTCACACTTCTGAATAAATTTGGTTCTTTAAAAAATTTGAAATCATTGAGTGAAGACCTCTCTCTTTCTGTACTTAAACAAGCACTGTACCGTACATACCCTCTAAAACTCTCGTGCTACCGGTAAGAAATAAATAAGAAGTAGGGACATTTCATGGTACAATATGTAGATTATTATTCTTGTTAATATTGGTGTTATTATTATTATTATCTTGACATGGTAGTTATGTTACTAAAATTGTAACAAATATGAAATAATAATTAATTAGACGTTGTATCTTTCTCTTTATTTTTATACGTATTTATAACTTTTGAAAATGCACTATATAACCTAAAACTCCTTCCCAGATTGTGACAGTTTTATTGTCCGCCTCTGTGGTGTAGTGGTTAGTATGATTAGCTGCCACTCCCCGAAGGCCCGCGTTCGATTCGCGGCTCTGCCAGGAAATTTGAAAAGTGGTACGAGAGCTGGAACGGGGTCCTCTCAGGCTCGGGAAGTCAACTGGGCAGAGGTGGGTTCCATTTCCACCTCAGCCATGAACGAAGTGGTTTTCCGTGGTTTCCCACTTCTCCTCCAAGTAAATGCCGGGATGGTACCTAACTTAAGACCACGGCAGCTTCCTTCCCTCGTCCTTGCCTATCCCTTCCAATCTTCCCATTTTCCACAAGACCCCTGTTCAGCCTAGAAAGTGAGACCTCGTGCGTGAGGTACTGGCCCTTCTCCTCGGTTTTATATCCAACCAAATATCTTACGCATCAGGACACTGCCTTTGAGGCGGCTGAGGTGGGATCCCTCGCTGAGTCCAGGGGTAAATACAAACCCTGGAGGGTAAGCGGATTAAATAAATAAATCATTTATTCCTGTCAAATATGACATTAATGCACACTTTAAAAGTGTGTAATAATTAAAAGCCCGGACGTGTGGAGGTTGGTATTAATGGATGTGGTAAAGTTATTGTTGTTGTGCTCGTGGGTGACGTCACCATCGCCATGACAACCACTGTGTTTGTTTCGTGGGGGAACCGCTAGAGTGTGCTCAACGCGCCCTCCTCCCTCCAATTGACGGTTGTCCTGCGGTCCTGTTAGCAGCATCATCATTGTTAGTGTACATTTGTCGTGTGCTGACATGAGGGGCGGTGAGTTCCTCAGTTCAACTTGAAGCGAATGACGGGATGATAGCGCAGTCACAGGATCTATGGTTGTAAATATACGTAACTTATGGCAGTCAGAAATACACCAATGCTACAGATTCTAACTTCCCAGCGATTGTTTTCCAAACGCATGATATTAATTTAGCCCAGGTTTACAGCTGGATGTGACCGGCTGAATGGTTAGCGCTCTGGGCTTTGGTCCAGCGGTCCCGGCTTCGATTCTCGGTCGGTTAGGAGATTTTAACCTTAATTTGCTAATTCATCTGGCTGGGGGGCTGGACGTGTGTGTCGTCTTCATTATTAGAAATCATTGGGTAGGGCTCCATCCTCACAGACATGCAGGTTTATAGGCCGTCTACAAGAAAACAACCTGCACCATGCCTCATTATTATTATTATTATTATTATTACTATTATTATTATTATTATTATTATTATTATTATTATTGGCCGGTCCCGCTGTGTAGGAGTAGCCTGCCTGCCTGTTACCCGGAGTCCCCAAGTTCGTTTCCCGGCCAGGTCAGGGATTTCTTTTACCTGGATCTCAGGGCTGATGCGAGGTCCACTCAGCCTACGTGATTACATTTGAGGAGCTAAATGACGGTGAGATAAGGGTCTCGGTCTAGAAAGCCAAGAATAATGGCCGAGACAATTCGTTGTGTTGACTACGCGACAGTTCGTAATATGTAGGCCTTCGGGCTGTTGTACTATGGGATTTGGGTTTGGTTTTTATAATTAATGATATATAATGTTATTGTCTTTACGTCTAACTACCTACCTTTACGGTTTTCGGAGACTCCGAAGTGTCGAAATTTAGTCCCGCAGGAGTTCTTTCACGGCTTTTTGCAGATGATGTTATTCTATACGGAGTAATAAATAAGTTACAAGATTGTGAGCAACTGCAAAATGACCTCGATAATGTGAGATGGACAGTAGCCAATGGTATGATGATAAACGGGGTTAAAAGTCAGGTTGTGAGTTTTACAAATAGGAAAAGTCCTCTCAGTTTTAATTACTGCGTTGATGGGGTGGAAGTTCCCTTTGGGGATCATTGTAAATACCTAGGTATTAATATGAGGGAAGATCTTCATTGGGGTAATCGCATAAATATGATTGTAAATAAAGGGTACAGTTCTCTGCGCATGGTTATGAGGGTATTTAGGGGTTGTAGTAAGGATGGAAAGGAGAGGGCATATAAGTCTCTGGTAAGACCCCAACTAGAGGATGGTTCCAGTGTATGGGAACCTCACCAGGATTACTTGATTCAGGAACCGGAAAAAATCCAAAGAAAAGCAGCTCGATTTGTTCTGGGCGATTTCCGACAAAAGAGTAGCGTTACAAAAATGTTGCAAAGTTTGGGCTGGGAAGACTTGGGAGGAAGGAGACGACCTGCTCGACTAAGTGGTATGTTCCGAGCTGTCAGCGGAGAAATGCAATGAAATGACATTAGTAGACTAATAAGTTTGAGTGGCATCTTTAAAAGTAGGAAAGATCACAATATGAAGATAAAGTTGGAATTCAAGAGGACAAATTGGGGCAAATATTCGTTTATAGGAAGGTGAGTTAGGGATTGAAATAACTTACCAAGGGAGATGTTCAATAAATTTCCAATTTCTTTGCAATCATTTAAGAAAAGGCTAGGAAAACAACAGATAGGGAATCTGCCACCTGAGCGACTGCCCTAAATGCAAATCAGTAGTGAGAACCACGAGTGCCCTAACTGAGTGTGGCATTGCTTCCACTTGCTTGTGTCAGACGTCTTCATCTTCACTATCCCACCTCGCTTGGTTAACTCTTGTTCTTTTCCGACCCTGACGGTATAAGGTTTCCGAGGCCTAGGGACTCTCTTATTTTTATGCCCTTCGCGGCCCCTGTCTTTCTTTTTCTGATAAATTCATTCTTCGAAGTGTTGGACCTCTGCCATTTCCCTTCTGATTGCTGTTAATAGAGGATAGTTGCCTGGTTGTAGCTCCACACAAAACAATAACCACCCCCACCACCTTCCTTAAGGGCTATGTTCACTATTGTGTATACCGAGTGACTTGGCCATGTGGTTCCAGAAGTATAGCTGTGAGCTTGCATTTGGGAGCGAGTGGGTTTGAACCCCAGTGTCAGCAGCCCAGCATATGTATTCCACGGTTTCCCATTTTCACCCCAGACAAATGCTGGGGCTGTACCTTAATTAAGGCTATGGTCACAGTTACATGATCCAAAACAGCGTGGCCAATTTTCTTGGTAAGAAGTCTAGGGATAGACCATTTTTAGCCCTATATTCACGTTAAGGATTGGCCCAAAACAAAGTTGGAATTTACTTTGAAATAGGCGATTTAATAATCTAAATATAAATTCTAATACTTCACGCGGTGTAGCGTTAGCAAGAAGTTCCCTCTGTGTCTGACATAATCGTACGGTTGTCTTTCGAATCTCTGGGATAAAATTATCCGAAGTAAAAGAAAATGACAATTTCTTTATTTGCTTCTTATCCACTTTTGAATGTAAATTGCTGTGCATGACGTGTATATCGTTGAGTAGAGAATCTTACTCTCGACATAAAAGTAGAAATGTGATGGACTTAGAACAATTAAGGCAGAAGTTACATGGTTTAGGAATCTTTTAAAATTACCAAATATTTTGAAACATAAGCTCGGGCTACATAAGTAGACCTCCGTATTCCTAGACGGTCGGTATATGCGGAGTGGTTCTCCGCCTACAAGTGGCCACGGCTGGTTCGTGGTCCGACACCTCTCCACTCCGACCGGCCAACCGACCAGAGGAGGGGTGACCTTTGTATTCGGGAGACGGAGAGAGGGTCTGGTCCCCAACATCAGCTGTCCTGAAAATGGTTTTCTGTGTTTTTCTGTTCTCTTGCACTAAAAGGCGAATGCCGAGACAATTCCTAGTATAAGCCACGGCCGCCACCCTCTCACCTTCTCCGATAAAGTACCCCTGGCCTGAGAGACGGCGTCATCTTCCAGGAGGCCCGCCTCCCCCTTCAGGGGAGAAATGAAAGTATTTAGTAGCAGCTCCTAGGTGACCTGCCAGGTAAGACAGTTCGTAATTTAAAAAATCAACCATCATCATCATCATAAGCATTCACGTCTGTTCTGTACAGGTGGCTAGTCTAGAAAGTTGCAAATTTATAGAACATCTCCCTTGGTAAATTATTCTGATCGTTAACTTTATTTCTCTTCCTACAAACGAATATTTGCCGCAATTTTTCCTCTTATTTCACCTTTATCTTTACCAATTTTAAATCCATCAGTCAACCTTATTCATCTACTAATGTTATTCAACGACATCTCTCCACCGACAGCTCGGAACATACTGCTTACTCGAGAGCTCGTCTCCTTACTTCCATGTCTTCCCTGTCCAAAGATAGCAGCATTTTCGTAAACTTATTTTGTTAGTAATCACCCAGAAAAAATCGTGCTGCTTTCGTTTGGTTCTTTTTTCCAGGTCTCTAATCAAGTGATACTAGATCCATACTCTAATAGGGGTCTTACCAGTGACTTATACTCCTTCTTCTTTACATCCTTACCATAACTCCCAAATACCCTTATAACAATATGAAGAGATCTGTAACCTTAATTTACAACCTCAGTAATGTGATTACCACACTGTGCGTCCTTCTGTCAACATTCTGGATGTCTTTTTACAAGTAGCACACGACCTTATTCATTACCCTATACAGTATAACATAATCCCTAAAAAGCCTTATCTGTGATTCCAGTTCCTAAATCATGTCATTTATATATAAGAAAAAACATAGGTCCTGGAACACTGCCTTGCGGAACCCTATCCATAATTATAACAGGATCAGATCATGAATTATCTACTGTAATTCTGTGAGTCCTGTTTTCTATAAATTTAACTATATATTCAAGTCCAATAACCGTCATGTTTTTCAGTAGTCTTATCAGTCTACCCGATGAAAAACACTGACAGATCAATAACGAACCATTTCATAACATAAAAGCCATAAAGATAAATCAATTAATCGTTTAATCATTAATAATTAATCGTTTAATCAATTAATAATTTTATTTAACATACTTATAGATGTGACAACTGTCCTCTATGATGCTGTTCGTATATCTCTGTATTTATCCTCTGTCATTTGGAATAATTGTATTGAATTGACTAACTAAAGTGTCTTTCATTTCACTGGAAGTCAGACTTACGTCGCAGGATGTTGTAGCGAAAACTCTGCGGGACAGTTCCTCATGTGTATATTTTTATGATTCTTGCTTCCTTTTATATTACCGTCTATCGTTTGTTTTGCGCTAAACTGGAGCGGATACTACGGCCTCTGACTGTGTGAGGCCGAACATTGATCGGCACGATCACAAGAGAGTGTGGAGCAAGTGATGGTGACGTGCGAAACTCGACCCCACGACCTCTTTGTTGTAGCCATTAGATGGGGAGAACCTTGAAGCGCCGTGATAATGAAGCCCTCTCCTGGTAGATATACCTGTCCGCAGAGCAGCCTGCATAATTCACTTGCTGGAAGTACGAGTAATGTTTGGGTAATTATCTACCGCTCGTTTATTTTTCTTAAAGTGGACGCTCTCTACCAGCCAACAGCTTATTATTTTAAAACCATTGTTATGGAAAACATTCGGTCCAATTGCCGAATACTTTTCCACTACTGTAAATAAACTGTACTTGGACTAAATATACGGACACGCCCAATGAATGGCCAGCTACCATATCTTTATAGATGTACTTTGTTTACAATTATCCACTAATCTTCTTCTTATTCTACTTCTTCTTCTTCTGAGCGCTTATCCCACTTTATTCAGGGTCCTCTCTTTTGCATTCCGGACGCCACTTCTGTCGGTCAAGGGCATCGCCGGGAGAGACAATGGTACACGCGTGCACAGAAATGGTGTCCTCGCTTAACGCATTGCTACAGGTAGACAGGCCGCTACAAGACTGTTGCGATTTAAATGGGCACGTTGTTGGATGTATAGCAATACACACAGAATGCCTTCAGCACTACCAGTTCACTCCTTTCCCTTCTTGACCGGTACTGAAGTGGCCTTCAACACTACCCTTTTACTCCCTCTCCTCCTTTTCAGTACTGGAGTGGTGCAGTGTTGATTGTTTGTGTCCGAACACCATTTCAGTGCGCGCGTTTACGTCGCATGTGTTCTTAGAGCCGATCAAGCCACTACTTCGCAGGTCGCCCAAATGTAGTACTAACGTACTAGGGGGATAAGAGAATCAAGACTTGTTGAAAGGGCGTAAGTCCATAGAACCTTATTTTAAGGGACATAAAATAACGTTATTTATCAACCGGTTAGTTTTGTCCTTGTAAATTGCACTATTCTCATGACTCAACCTGTAATGTAGGGTATAAGTTCTTTAATTTTAATGCAATTTTATATACAGATTAAAGTTTTTAAGGTACATGGACTTAAGGCCTTTTAACAATTCATTCTTGAATATTGTTAATATATGACAATGTTTAAAACCGTACGAATTCGTAGTTTCATTACGCCTGTAATACCACTGAAGTGACATAGACACACTTTTTACAGACATGTGACAAATGGTAAATGTATTATTAGGTTCGTACAAGATGTTGTCATTTGCAAGGTATTAAGACATCAAAGGCTAACTACTTGAGAAGTCATGAGCGTGACAGTTCTATTTCAATAGTCTTTGTCATTAACATCACCCGCTCCGTCTTCATTGTTCCACCGCAGAATCTCCTGGTAAAATGTGTCTTCTCCGCTAGTTTTTTGTGTTGATGGAAACACTACACTGTGGATATGTTAAAGACTTTGGAAGAACTATCACCTGTACTCCCGGCTGTGCAACTCTGTAAGTATGACAGACAGGACTGCTCTATATGGAGAAGTAACTACACAACCTTTCATATCTGTAGAGTATTTGAACTCCATAGATTTGGAGCTTACCTTCTCAGAATGTGGGACAGAACATTTCATGGTTTCCACTGATATTGTTGTTTTCTTAAAGCCTATTAACACTTCATCTCAGAAAATCATCTTCAATATTATTCTTCAGGTTTACAGGGCTAAAGTTGTTTTAACATAACATTGTGTATTGAGGTCTGTAGACCTTGTATTGATACTTAAGTCAAAATCGCGAAAGACTGGACTGAAGCCCTTTTAACAGGTCATGATTCAATTACATCTAATGATCTCATACAGCACTGGGGTGAAACACTAGTAATTTTTTACGGTTGAGTTTCCTGAATTTTATGTACTATCTCAGTTGGAAGCCACATTTCTTAGTCAGTATGTATTTAAGGTGAAATGGTTAGTCGGGCATCTCTGTATATGGGTGATAGATAATGAGTATGATTTCCAATGACGATCTAATTAAAGAGTTGATATCTTAATTATAAATCAGCTCGGAGGAAACGCTGAGAAGTAGCGTGTAGAAGACTGACATTTTAACATTCATATCGAAGACGATAAAGTGGAAAGCATCGTAATAAGAATCTGTAACTGACAGGAAATTTAATTTCACTCCAGCTTCGGCAGAGCGTTATAGAAAGGAACTAATATCCTCTTACACGACTTGTTAAAGTTGAATTTTAATTATGGGAAGAGATTCATCATTGAATAAAACGTGTCAACTACACATAGCAGTAAACACACATTACTGGAGTTACTCACATGCTCTGAACATCAAGATATGTCATTATAACACGCAACTCGTATCTAACTACTTCAGTACAGCAAGTGTCAAATTGTGCAAACTCATGTCCCACATATTGACCTGTAGATTGTTGAACATATTGATAAATACCGGTTGTCACAAGGGCACAAAAAGTGACTGCATCCTCTGTCGTAATTCTCGACATGCCGAAAAAAAATATCAATTTTGATGTCAGATGACCATACTCAACTCCTGTGATACTACTGAGGAAAAATCAAAAAGAAACTGCTGAAAGTAATGAGCACTTACATCTTTTTTATTTTTCTATTAAAGTGTACAACTCGCGTCACTCGCTATTACGAAACCATTCGTCCTGTTAAATACTAAGCAAAAGTGGTATTTACACACTATCACACTCATTTTCCAACTTCTGAATGAAGCAAAACCGAAACCGCAGAATTTTTCATTCTTTTTACTTCCGGAAAATAAGAACCAAGTTGAGAGAAGTTGAATTTGGTAAGTGGTGCGATTTCCCACAAGAAGGAAAAGGAGTTATTCTCCAGCCAATCAGAGTGGTAGTCACATCCAAGGATTATCTTGTAGAGTATGACGTGATGCCTTGCAAGTGACAGGCAACGAGCCAACGTAGCCGCTGTATGAGCAATTCCAGGTAGGATCCTTAAGATATTTGATAGACATTCTTTAAATTGTATTTAAATACAATTTATCAAGAAATATTTTAAATCAAACAACACGATTTTATGAATACAACTGTTAGCTCTCACGAACTTTATCATCCAGAGTTTCACGAACAATTCAACCAATTTTATTGACTATATGATTTGCAACTTTAACAAAGTTTGATAACAATTTATTTTAAATGTCCTTCCATATAGAAGGTTTTTTAATTTGTCTTTCCAATCTAATAATGTCATTTTTGTATTCTGATATATCAGTGTACTTTATTCTAGCTGATGATGTCGCTTAGGGGAAGAAACATGTTGCTAGATGTAACAAATTCTATATGTATTGAATACGCGGACCACTTAAATATAATATTCAAGTTATTCTTAAATATTCGCTATTTGATTTTATATTCATTACGGGTTTTATCTAAAATGAAGCTGCTAAAGCTTCTTACACGTAAATCAGACAATGCGCCTCCTTACTGGTTGTATTCGTTCTACCAACATGCACATGCTGCCTGTCTTAAGAAACATAGCACCACCATGACTAAGGAGGCCAGCATTGCTACAGAAGACATGGAGGGAATCTGCAAGCAATGCGTACAGGTACGTTAAGGACTACAAGAAAGCGACTGAAATCTAGGCTCTCGGAGCTCTTCCAACATCTCAGATGCTTCGAAACATCAATGGAAAGAATGTTCTGCTCTGTCACAGCATACACATTTTCAAAACCCGCGTGTTCAGCCAGCCGGGTTCCACCATCCCAGACATGAGTGGATAACTGTCAGTTGAATAAGGACTGATGAAGGCAGATGGGGATGGTGGACTTCACCGAACTGCGACTGTGGCGAGAGCTTACAGACAGCTCAACATATTGCCCACTTCGAGCTTTCCAGGGCACTTGAACAGATCTTTATCGCGCATCCAATGAAACCGTCCAGTTTATTTCCAACTTGGATCTTGACAAGTAACCGATATTCCAATCTTGTGATCCCTCAGTATCTCTCTTCTGTTATGTACATTACTTGTATATACCTCGGTATTATCGCATGTTAAATGTATACATCATCACCATCATCATCATCAACATAATCATCATCATCATCATCATCATCATAACCACCTTATTAATTTAATCGAGACTCTGGTTAAGTGTAAGAGAGTGTCGAGAGCCCCAAAATTCACGACTTGTAAATAAATAAATAAATAAATAAATAAATAAATAAATAAATAAATAAGTAAATAAATAAATAAATAAATAATAATGGAAAAGAGGATGAGGGCGGAGATTATCGTGAACGCACAATTTTCTGCAGTAGTTCGACATCAAGGCGAAAGTAACTCTGATACATGGAACGCAAAACATTAAAACAGTAATAAATGAAACTAAAAGTAATCGCTATAAATGTATTTGAAACTAACGAATCGTTTTCGAGAGACCTGCTCGAAAGGGGGACTGACTCAGGCTGTATGAAACTATCACGAATGAAATAATTAGTTCCCTAGAGTGTTAGATGAGGTCGCTCTCAAAAGAGCCTTCTCTATGTCTCTGCCATGGCCATTCGGCAATACTTCACATCACAGGCTGCATGATCGCATCAAGCATCTGTACTCTAACGCCCCTCTTTGTTAACTCTTTGCTAATATGTCCTTTCGTCATGGCTATCCATCAGTACTTCACATCACAGCCTGCACGGTTGCAAGGTAACATCGCCTCACATATTTTGTATCGCTAATTTCAGATGACCTCCATTCATAAGACATTTATGTAAAAACAATCCATTATGGTGCCTACCGTCTCTGAGGGACAGTATCACTAGAAGAAGACCCATCTCATCTCAACACGTGAAGTTTTAACACAGTATTCTGATGTATAATCAAATGTGTTTTATTGTGTTCATGTTTCCATTATGCCCTCGTGTTACAAAGCAGAGTGTAGCTTTAGCATGTAATGTCATTATAAGGTCTCTTGTAACCCGAGCGAAGTGAAATTAGTATGGCATCAGCTGCTAACTGAACAAGCCATTCTCAACATTAATAAGGCTATTATTGTGGCCTGGCTTCCCAGAATACCTTTCACACAACTTGCCGTATTGTCTAGAGAAACATTCCCTGCACAGTGTTTAAGTTAAAAGAAGGACATGCTAGTCCACAAAGAAGAAAATAAACCACAGCAAGCAATACGTAGTGCATACTAAAATAGTTAAAATACCTTCAGGTAAATTTCTTGAATATAATAGAGTTGTACAGCAGATATCCTACTTATGATTGTTATACAGCTAGTATAGTTTGAGGCCAGTATCCAGTAATCGGGAGATAGTGGGTTCGAGCCCCACTGTCGGCAGCCCTGAAGATGGTTTTCCGTGGTTTCCCATTTTCACACAAGGCAAATGCCGGAGCTGTACCTTAATTAAGGCCACGGCCGCTTCCTTCCACTTCCTGGGCCCTTCCTATCCCATCGTCGCCATAAGATATATCTGTGTCGGTGCGACGTAAAGCAAATAGCAAAAAGAAAGGATAGTTTGAATAAAAAAAGTCTGGCAAACACAAATTTTCTGGACACTACCGGACTGGTTTCTCAAGTAAGGAAGATGTTGGTGAGGTTATGATTACAGAGGCTGAATCTACACCATTCGCATAAATAAAGCAGACAGAATGATGAAAGAAATTGATAAGTGTTCAAGAAGGAAGATAAGAAACAAGAAGAGGTCCAGAGAGGATGAGGTTAACGAAGAATATTGAGCAGGACAATTTTAAAAATAAGATTTATGTTGCAAAACTTTGAAGTCAGTTTTCTCGGTTCGACATTTATCAAATTCTTGGTAAAGTTTTATCCTACATATTAACGCTACAGGAATGCAATTTCTACAGCTTGTTCTTACATTACAGAACTACAAAATCAAGAAGTCAATTTTCTATAAAATGTGTACTTTTCAAAATATGGAAATTTCAGGGATTATTTTGGAAAAAAATAATGTACGGGCAAGTAATAAATATTTTCAAAAACAGCTTCTTATTTCTGTGAAGGAATGTTCAAGCTAAAATTGCTAGGAGTTCCAAGTTAATCTCTTTGCTCAATTTTAAGAAAATGGTATCTGAAAATTGGAAAATTAACATGGGCGAGATAGGGCAGGCTTACTCCCCTTAAAATATAATAGTGAAGATTGTTATTATCATTCAGACTTTCACGGCCCGTGTAACTATTCATCATGTAAAATTTTGGGATTATGCCGTGTAATAATGTGACATAAACTCACTCAGCGCGCGTTTCGAAAGGTACCTTGTCTTTCTTCATCAGGAGGAAACAGAACACGGAAACACGACGCATCAGTGGTTGCTAAGGGAGAGCAACAAAGAACTTAAAATGGTGCCCTAAGATCACTTCCTGATGGTTCTAATGATAGCTAGCCATGGTTCACTGAGGTTGTAGCCTGTATCGCGTTCCTTGGATGACTGTCAATGCTGGGTTCAGTATGTTCTATTTCAATTTCCTTTTGGGGGGAAGTTCACACCTTTTCTTGTATTCATGATGTCTCAGGTCTTCACGGGCTACATGAATCTTAAGGTACGTGGGTTCGTCAGGCGGTTCTAGTTAAAGCAATCTGATATCTCATCTTTCAGTGGTCCTGAGATAGACACATGAGGATTTCCAATTTTAAGTACGGTCTTGCAGTTATTTAATGTGGTGAAAATATGCTTCCCATTTGCAACGAAAGGGACCTAACCCCTCGACCTTTTCTTGCCGTATATAGCACTATATCAAGTGTGTCCCGTGAAAAAAACCAGATAATTTCTTTAACGGTTTATCAGTATCTACCAGGATTTACAATTTAGGTGAAATGTTACCAAATTATTTGTATAACAAATTTGCTTTTATTAATTTGACTTACCGACACAAAGGTATGAAATATGATTTTAAGCCAAACACGACTATTGTTCTTCTAAGTATATTAAGTTATATTCAAGATTTTTCGTTTTCTTTCTCATTTACAGTGCAAAATTTCTCCATTTATTGTCATTTTTAACCATTCACAGTTTTAATGGTGTTTGTGTAAGTTGTCAGTATGCGAGCTCAGGAAAAGTTAGTCACCTCTAGCTTGTCACCATGGTGTATTTACTAATTTGACAGAATTCTACTCTTATTCATAGTTTTGGTGAAGGGAGGAGTTCTCCACATCTGAAGCAGTGGTTAAAGTAATGTGTCTTTCGTGCTAATTGTGGTAAGGCAGTAGCAGAGGGTTGGTGAGCAGACGCTGACGCCTGGCGCCGGTACGACCCTATATTGCTCACAATGGGGCAATCAGAGACGCCTCCTTCTCCTCCTCCTCCTTTGCGCCACATCGTCGGTATCTTAAAAGGCTAGCTGGTTTCTCCTCTTTCACACTAACCACAAATCTCGTCCACAGTTTGTCGGTTCAAGCGCTTACAGTACACTGACCTCCGGCTTAAGGAGCTCGATGAACGGAACATCAGGATTATCTGAGGAACGTATATGAAATGTCAATACTGTTACGATCAAAACACTGTCTATTTTATGGATCAATTTTAATGTAGGATGACTTATATTTATGCTTGAGAATGAATTACAGCAGTTCCCTAATTAGTAGCTATTTACAAAGTCTGTGCCTCTTCAGTGCAGCTAGTCTGGCTCGCTGGTATTACCTGGATGGGCGATAATCATGATCGACCGACCTCGCTTACACTTGGCTCCTCATACTCAGTTGCTTCATACAGCAGCTGAATGCAGACAGGTTTGAACACACGGTCACCGGCAATCACGACGCACGGCGACTTTTCTTTAGCACGACTCCAGATGAGTCCAGTAACTCGCACAGTTAACGCAATCAACTGAACTACCCGACAGTTAATGCACTACTCATCACTGAACAACAGCGACCAGACTTTATCATTATACTTCGTCTTACTCACTCCAGTAACAACTCTGACGACAGCCACACCACCGCTGCCCAAATCCACAACAGACACCGATACTGACCTCGGCTCCACATACGCTCCACTGACTCACTAGTTCCTTCCAGGAAATACCGAAGGGGGCGTAGGCCTTCCTGCTGGAAGCTCCCTCCCTAGATTATTCCAGAAAATACCGAAGGGGGAGTAGGCCTTCCTGCTGGAAGCGCCCTCCGTAGATTATTCCAGGAAATACCGAAGGGGGAGTATGCCTTCCGACTGGAAGCTCCCTCCCTAGATTATTCCAGGAAATACCGAAGGGGGAGTAGGCCTTCCTGATGGAAGCGCCCTCCCTAGATTATTCCAGGAAATACCGAAGGGGGAGTAGGCCTTCCTGCTGATAGCGCCCTCCCTAGATTATTCCAGGAAATACCGAAGGGGGAGTATGCCTTCCGACTGGAAGCTCCCTCCTAGATTATTCCAGGAAATACCGAAGGGAAAGTATGCTTTCCAGATGGAAGCTCGCTCTCTAGTTTCTTCTACGATATACCGAATTGGGACTGTGCCTTCCAGCTGGAATCTCCCTCCCTAGTTCCTTCTAGGAATTACCGAAGTGGGAGTATGCCTACCAGACGAAAGCTCCCTCTCTAGTTTCTTCTAGGATATACCGAAGTGGGACTATGCCTTCCAGATGGAAGCTCCCTCTGTGTTCCTTCTAGGAATTACTGAAGTGGGACTATGCCTTCCAGATGGAAGCTCCCTCTCTAGTTCCTTTTAGGAATTACCGAAATGGAACTGTGCCTTCCAGCTGGAAGTTCCCTCTCTAGTTCCTTAAAGGAAATGCCGAAAGGAAAGTATGCCTTCCAGATGGAAGCTCCCTCTCTAGTTCCTTCTAGGAATTACCGAAGTGGGACTATGCCTTCCAGATGGAAGTTCCCTCCCTAGTTCCTTCTAGGAATTACCGAAATGGAACTATGCCTTCCATCTGGAAGTTCCCTGCCTAGTTCCTTCCAGGAAATACCAAAATGGAACTATGCTTTCCAGCTGGAAGTTCCCCCCTAGTTCCTTCCAGGAAATACCAAAATGGAACTATGCTTTCCAGCTGGAAGTTCCCTCCCTAGTTCCTTCCAGGAAATACCGAAATGGAACTATGCCTTCCAGCTGGAAGTTCCCTCCCTAGTTCCTTCCAGGAAATGCCGAAAGAAAAGTATGCCTTCCAGATGGATGTTCCCCCCCTTGTTCCTTAAAGGAAATGCCGAAAGGAAAGTATGCCTTCCAGATGGAAGCTCCCTCCCTAGTTCCTTCTAGGAAATACCGAAGTTGGACTATGCCTTCCAGCTGGAAGTTCCCTCCCTAGTTCCTTAAAGGAAATGCCGAAAGGACAGTAAGCTTTCCAGATGGAAGCTCCAACTCTAGTTTCTTCCAGAAAATACCGAAGGGGGCTATGCCTTCCAGCTCTCGAAGCTCCCTCCTTAGGTCCTTCCAGGAAATACCGAAGGGGGAGTATGCCTTCCGGCTGCAAGCTCCCAGCCGACTCACTAATTTCTTCCAGGAAATACCGAAGGCAGACTATGCCCTCAGGCTGGAAGCTCCCAGATAACTATCACATATATCACAGTATATCATGAAATAAATTTCGCCCTCGCCTCTCACGTGTAACGTAGATCAATTTCTGTGGTTGTTGCATAAATAAGTATGTTCAAAGAGGTTTGCTTAAAGCGCAGTGTCTTTTCATGCGCAATTTCCAGTTGAGACCAGTCTGAGTTTTCCTCATTTTTCTTGGATAGCATCCTTACACCCGCTTACAGATTTTCTCTGAATGATGGCAAATGTACGAACTGTGAATTGAAGGGAGTTTTCCTGGAGAAGGGAATGTTTCAAACAGTCGTAAGTCTATGCATCTACGGGACATATTGTGTGCATGCCATCACAACAGTCCTATGCAGTAGAGATTCAAAGTATGACACATGCCTATCCACTTGCGCGGATTTGCACTGCCGACCGAAGACGTCGGACATGAATGCTTACTCGTTGTGGGTCTCTAATATCCACAATGAATTATATTTTGTTTACATAATTGTAGCGACACTCGATCAGTTAATGGACTGTTGAAACAAGAGCAATTAATGGCTTCACTTCGTCACTCAAATATCGATCCACTGCAGGTATTCTGAAGCTAATAGTAGGTAAACTAAGAGCAGAACACAATATTGTTGATAAAAGGACGTTATTTTTCTGTACAGTTAAATGTAAAAATACAATAGGGTGAAGGAAGGTGTGTTCGTGATACAGAAAACTATTCCAATCTCTAACTCTCCTACCTATAAACAAATATTTGCCCTCTTGAAATTCAACTTTCTATTTTCATATCGATATCTTTTAAACTTTTAGAAACACCACTCCAACTTATTCGTTTACTAATGTCATTTCACGATATCTCTCCACTGACAGCTCGGAACATACCACTTAGTCGAGCAGCACGTCTCTTTTCTCCCAAGTCTTCCCACCACTGTTCCACGGTACTCTCTTATCGGAAATCACCCAGAACAAATCGAACTGCTTTTCTTTGGATTTTTCCAGTTTTCTTATTGAGGATCCCATACACTGGAACTTGGGGTATTACCAGAGACATATAAGCCCACTTCTTTACATCCTCACTAAACCCCTAAACACTCTCATAACCATATGAAGGGATCTTTAACCTTGATTACCCCAATGAAGATCTTTTCTTATATTAACACCTGGGTACTTGCTGTGATCCCCATAAGGAACTTTCACCCCATCAACACAGTAATTAAAACTGAGAGGACTTTTCCTATTAGTGAAACTCACAACCTGACCTAGTCTGAAATAGAGAAGTTCATGATACTTATTCAAACTTACCTGTATCACGATTATACCTCCCTTAACACTGCATCTTCCGCAACCTCGCAGAGTGACACAGATGCTTGGTCCGTAAAATACTACCTTCCTAGCTATTGGCCACTGATGATGACAGTCGACGACATTGTCAATAATGTTTGATTGGCTATTGCTGGCAGGTGTCTCGTGCGACAGACGGATACTTATAAATGTGGTGGTCATACTCGAAATCTTGGGTAAGGCAGAAGAAGCATGCCACAGACATGTCTATGGTCTACGAGCATTGCTTTGAAGGACCAAGTGCATAGTAGGGGCCGGGCGTTTGGGCAGTAATAGGTTAGAATGCCTGCACACTGGTTATGGTATAAGGTTTGCATAAATGTTAGGGGTACGGTCCATGAGAACTCCTAGAATTTATGTTACTCTCGCTACATAATGGAAGAGCAGGCTAGTGGACCCTTCCTAAGAACCAAATTAATTAGCATTCTATTACTACCTAAAGCGGAGGGAATGCTCTACACGGATCACGAGAGGTGACCTAAGTGACGCTCGAGAGTGCCCACACTGCGGGCACATGTATGGCCAGGAAGAAGATCAAAGTAGAGTTGCAGGAGTGTGAGCGACTGCAGGGGGACCTAGACACTGTTGTGAGATGGCAACGGACAATTGTATGATGGAAAGTCAGGTTGTAAGTGTAACCAAGAAGAAACGGCATCTCTGTTTTAATTGCGGCGTTGACGGGATGATAGTATCTCATGGGGAACATTGTAACTGTCTAGGTGTTAATATAAGGAATTAAAAGTCTGGATTCAATTCCAAACCTACCTTTCCGTGGTGTTCATATGACGCTCTTGTTGGTAATTCGTCCGTTGGATGGAGAAATTAAGCTTTGAGAAAACCATTTCGGTTATTGGACATTATCGTGATAATCATCTTATTATCATGAACATCCCACACCCATGGGCACCAAATAGAAAGACTTGCACCAGGCGATCTGAACATCTTCACGGACAACCCCGGCACTGAAAGCAAATATTTTTCTCTCGGAGAGGAATGTTTGCGTCCAATTCCAAGTTTCTTGTTGTCCGCCGACAAGGGTGAGCGGCATCTGTCGTGCATGGGAGAAACTGAGTGTTGCTACGTGAGATGAGCGAGTTGCAGGAATTTTGGAGAAAGCACAAACACCCAGTCTCCAGGTCAGAGAAGTAAGCATTCAATACTAAAACCCCACGGCCCTGCCGAAAATCGGTTGCTGAGGACTGAAGATCGAAACGCTGACCACTCAACCACAGACCCGCACCAATTCGAAGTGACGGACGTGTACCACGTGATACTGTCGGAATAAGGTATCTACAGTTCAGGAAGTGTAACTATGGGCGCTTCCCGCCGCTACACTACTTCGAACGTAAGGCTCGGCCCTTGAGGCCACCAATCACGCGTCGACAGCGCACAAGAGCCACAGCTGTGATTGGTAGCTTTCAAGGCCGTGCCTTGTGGTCAAACCTGTATAGTGGCGGGATGCGCCCTTCTGAACTGTAGTCACTGCAGGTTTGAAATTTTGTTGCATAATTCTAAACAAGCTTACAAACATTGTTGGTCAAAACAAAAAGCACACCACTCATGAAGTGACTTACTACTACTACTACTACTACTACTACTACTACTACTACTAAATGTTTTCATTCCTCCCCTGAAGAGGGACGCGGGCCTCTTAGACGGTTACGCCATCTCTCAGGCCGGGAGATTTGTTACGGTGAAGAAGATGTGCGGAGAAGCTGAGCGGGTTGGCGGCCGTAGTCTACACTACGAACTGTGTCGGCATTCGCCTTAGTGCAGGGGAATGGAAAACCATGGAAAACCATTCTCAGGACAGCCGACGGGTGGGGCCAGGCGTGAAGTCCAGCACTGTGCCCCAAGCCCGTCTCCCGAATGCAGAGGCGTAGAGGCACGGTAGAGCCGTGGTCAACTTTCCTCTGCTCGGTTGTCCGGTCGGAGTACAGAGCTGTTGGACCACGGACAAGGCGTGGCCTCTTAAGAGACGAAACCTGAGGGCCGAAACCCACTCTGCATCTAACGACAAAAATGACTTTCGCCCGTCCGTATTATATTGATAACAGACGATTGTTGAATTATTAATGGAACTACAGAGAATGAACAGGCATTTCGTAGAAAAACATGGATTTTGTTTGAAAAACAAGGATGTTAAAGTTTTAAGTACAGCAAAAAATTAACAATTTTGATCAAGGAAATTCCATCTTAAGGGAAAATGGTGGCATTAGGACTCTTGAAATCTGGCGTACCAACAAAGCTCCTAAAAACCCATCAAACGTGTAGCCTAGAACAACTAGGGAAAAGTGTGATGGCGAGTGAGAGTGTCATACATTTCTTCCAAAAATTCAGGAAAACTTCCATTATTTGATAAATTGTTATAAAATATAAATTTGGTGCCAGCGCTTAATTGTTCCTTCCGAATGTTTTCCCGTCTAAACGGACGTGTATCAAACAGGCCGTGACAACAATTACTATGGTCATCTGACGAGAAGTGTCGTGCATGCGTGGTGAGGGGTGCGGCTGCGCATGCGCCAATCTCAACTCTCAAGGCCTGACCATAAACATCGGCTCCGTCCGTGATGATTCTTGCGAAATAAGGTGTTGCTGCGCATGCGCCAATCTCAAGTCTCAAGGCCTGACCATAAACATCTGTTCCGTCCGCGGTGATTCTTGTGAAATAAGGTGTTGCTGCGCATGCGTCAATCTCAACTCTCAAGGCCTGACCATAAACATCGGCTCCGTCCGTGATGATTCTTGTGAAATAAGGTGTTGCTGCGCATGCGCCAATCTCAAGTCTCAAGGCCTGACCATAAACATCGGCTCCGTCCGTGATGATTCTTGCGAAATAAGGTGTTGCTGCGCATGCGCCAATCTCAAGTCTCAAGGCCTGACCATAAACATCTGTTCCGTCCGCGGTGATTCTTGTGAAATAAGGTGTTGCTGCGCATGCGTCAATCTCAACTCTCAAGGCCTGACCATAAACATCTGTTCCGTCCACGGTGATTCTTGTGAACTAAGGTGCTGCTGCGCATGCGTTAATCTCAAGTCTCAAGGCCTGACCATAAACATCGGTTCCGTCCGCGGTGATTCTTGTGAACTAAGGTGCGGCTGTGAAGTTTCACACTGGTAGTAGAATTGCGCTTTAGTTATACATTTACTGTAAGTAGTGCATAATGAACAGAGAGCTCGCACTGTTTATCACGACTAATGTTTGTAGCTAAGTGTGTGATATTTGTTACTCTGCCTTACCTACAAGCTGCCGCGACTTCTAGTGAGACGCTGATAGTTAAGCGCTGGCACCAAATTTGTATATTTTAACAGACTATCAAAAATGAGGGTTTGTCCTGAATATTTCTCACTCGCAGTCACATTCCCTCCCCCCATTTTTAGGCTACACATTTGATAGGTTTTTATGAGGTTTATTGATACGATATATTTCAAGTGTCTTAATCCCACGGTCTTCCCTTAAGGTGGGGTTTCCTTGCTTAAAGTTGTTAATTTTTTGCTGGACTTGAAACTTTAAGAATCCTGTAACTTTCTTATTTTTCAACCAAGATCCACGTTTTATTCACGAAAAGCCTCTTCATTCCCTGTAGTTTTCACTGATGATCCTGTATCAGTGCATTTCCAATATATTATGCACAGGAGAAAGAAGTCATTTTATGAGTGGAGTCATTATTGTTTTGATCAATACTTTATTTTTAAGGTCATGAGTTCCAAATCATTTTACTCCACCGGAGGAACAGATGTGCTTGGTGGGGTTCAAACAGGCGGAACTCCCCTCCCGACAATTTGCAGCCTACTTTTCCCGCTCTTCAAAATCCAATTACTTCCACCAGGTTTGAACTAGAGATCTTGCGATTTGGAGACCCACACGCTACGACTGCTCCAGAAAGGGAACTAATCTTGCAATACTCTTCTCTTGGATATAAAAAGCCCAGCCAGAAGTGAAGCTCACAGCTCGGGTCAAGCTGATCTGGCAGAGTGCTGTGTGTATCTCATACTTTATTTGCACGGAGGCGCTCTGTCATTCCCCAGCGGTTCAACGTCCAACTAACATATTATCAAGATTAAAACTTGACACGCAAGTCCACTTCTCACCATTTTATAGAATGTGAAATGAGTTTCTGGTGCACTGGACTGTGTGCGAGTATTCAAGAGTGCTTCAAAAGTTGACGAGAGAATTAGCTGCGTACGTTTGCAGTAAGACAGCATTTCGAGATACGGCGATATTTCTTTCATAACTATTTGTACCAGAGTCCTGAAAAAATTACCATTGATATTCTAATTTTATTTTAATTTTAATGATGTCAACAGGCATTGTTCAATTTAAAAATGGAACTTTGTAAAGCAATACACATTCTAAAAATTGAGGCGCTGGGATCTAAAACGGGACTAGTCATCATTTTGGTGGTATATGAATTATCACTGTGCCTTTGCTGGCAGGACTTAGTGTTTACAGTGCACTATGTCTTCTGGTGTGGGCTAGATCAATTTTGTTACTTTCATTGATCTGTCTCAGCTCTATCCTTGGCTTTGACAAAATGAAAGTGATGAGGTATGAGTGATGCTAGTAATGCCATTCCTTCTGCAGCCAGTCCCTGTTATGAATGGTATGAAAATATTGCTCATAGGGTCGGTTGGTGCATGCATATCAGTGGGCTTGGCAGACTGATATGTAATAGCAACTTCTCGCTCGGTGAGGAAAGCAACGGGATACTACCTCACTCCTCATTTCCCTAGTTCGCCTCTTCAGTGATGCCTAGGCCATCTATGACAGCTGATGGCGGAGTTGTTGAGGATCCAACCAACCTTCGGGCTGAGGACTAAACATGCATGCATGCATGCATGCATACATACATACATACATACATACATACATGAGTTATTACTGTGGTTCTTTATATGATTCCGCATCTGTTGATGCTAAATTGGAACTTGATCAGTAACCCTTTCCCTGTCCAAACAAGTGTTGAAATTTTGTGTCCGAAAGTGAAGCTTGGGACGGTGATCAGGAGTAAAATCTGGCGCCCAAATCAAATATGAACATAGTTGTTTGAAAAAATAACCTGGGACGTTTAGTAACAAGATCCTTTTGTACTATCTCTTCTAGCCAGCGGCCGTAGCCGTGTTGAAACACCAGATCTCGTGAGATCTCCGAAGTTAAGCAACATTGGACGTGGTCAAGATTTGGATGGGTTGCCACGCGCTGTTGGTGGGGCTAAGGGAATGGAGGACCGGAAAGGAACTGGCCACCCTACTGCAAGTAAACTCCGGCTCAGGCACACCTCTGCAGAGGTTCGGACCTGCCTTCGGGCAGAATACACTCTTACCTTACCTTTTCTATGTTACAAGCCAAGGTACAAATAGGCTATTGACTTGTCTTTTAATGATTGCTTAGATTATTTTAATTTAAGAGTTTAATTTTTAAGTCCGTATTGAACCGAGAATAATAGATAAGTAAACCTAAAAATCCACCTTTTCAATACTATTATTATACCAAATAAGTTATAACATTTACTGTGAACTAGCTTCGACGTTGGTGAACGTAATCTTCAACCAAATATGAGAACAAGCAATCGTAAATAAACGTGTCGTCATTCAATCAATGCACGTATAAACACTCTTAATATGGGAGTTATGATGCCCCTAAAAGTATCTGGTACCGGGTGAGTTGGCCGTGCGATTAGAGTCGCGCAGCTGTGAGCTTGCATCCGGGAGACAGTGGGTTCGAATCCCACTGTCGGCAGCCCTGAAGATGGTTTTTCGTGGTTTCCCATTTTCACACCAGGCTGTACCTTAATTAAGGCCATGGCCGCATCCTTCCAACTCCTAGGCCTTCCCTATTCCATCGTCGCCGTAAGACCTATGTGTGTCGGTGCGACGTAAAGCAAATAGCAAAAAAAATAAAAAAATCTTAATAACAGCTGTTTACTTAAATCCTGATTTGATGTATTTAAAGAACAAACATGCAATATACATAAATATAAATTTATATCTTTCGAAAGTCATAATTATCCAAAGAATGCTCCCAATCCTTATGTGTTACATTCACAGAACAACGCGTAACATTCGCTTAGGTCGCCTCAATTGATCAGCTGATGTACTTGGCGCTTTCTACAGTACGAAGGCAGTGATAGTGTTATACCGACACGCTTGTTAAGGATAGTTTCAGTTAGATAAATCGATCACTACTGACTGCATTTAGGGCAGTCACCCAGGTGGCAGATTCCCTATCTCTTGTTTTCCTAGTCTGTTTTTAAGTAATTGCAAAGAATTTGGAAATTTATTGAACATCTTTCTTGGCAAATGATTCCAACCCGTATCTCACGTTCCTATAACCGAATATTTTGCTCAATTTGAATTGTTTAGAACACAGTGTACTGATGCTACTGGATTATTGCCAGTCGCAAAGTCTGAACGCCCTAAGGAACATCTAAATTTGATGACGCAAAGCACTTTCTCAACGAGTGGCAAGAAACTGTTTGGGCGGTCTTCAAGTGGCACCTCTGAAGTTACTCAAGTGTATCGACGACATGGCAGCACATTCTCATCTCCCTCCACCTCATTAGAAACATCAAGGGATAAGGCCCAGTTATCTCGCTATCTCTATTTCCTCCCGTCAGCTGGTCGCAGACCACCGTATATAATGTTCGATGATTACTTCTACATCATGGGTGGCCCACATTGGTTGCGCAGTATATGTTAGTTTTCTCTCGTCCTGCGCGTGACGTCATCACAGGAGCACCGTGACTGTGTAGCATACAAGCGCACGTGTATCTTATTTCGTTGTTTACCGCTGTCTGTCTTATAAAGAAAGGATTTCCACGTAATATCTATGCGTTATTTCTTTCCGTATATTGCAATTGGTTTATATAGTGGCCTACTGTATTTTGCATAGTGTGTGTGTCGTAGTTCATTTCTGTGAGATCTCTGTTAAGTTGCTATTTCGTGCAGCGAGATGCACTTATTTTCTTTTCGTTAGTTGCGTGAACAGTGTCATAGTAGCTGGAGTGAAATTTCTATGTTCATAGTATCACTGTAGTGTATATATTTGCGTGTGAAATTTCTGTGTGTTCATAGCATCATCGTAGTGTATATATTTGCGTGTCATTTCGCAGAATTTTGAGCGTGAATAAAATTTCTTAATTGCGTTAGGCTATAACAGATGATAGCTGTTCGAAATAACTGACAATACAGCTGTTATATAGGTACCAGAAAGACGAAAGGAACAGATATCGTGTATTATTCATCTCCTAAAGCTTCAGACCTGCAAAAAGTTTGGATACAAAAATGTGAAAGGAATGATGTCTTCAATGTAGCTACTTCTACCGTGTGCTCGAGGCATTTTACTGAAGCCAGTTATGTTCGCGATTTAAAAACAGAATTACTGCATTTACCTCCCAAGAAGATCTTCGCGCGGCTGTAAGCTTGCATCCGGGAGATAGTAGGTTCGAATCCCACTATCGGCAGCCCTGAAAATGGTTTTCCGTGGTTTCCCATTTTCACACCAGGCAAATGCTGGGGCTGTACCTTAATTAAGGCCACGGCCGCATCCTTCCAACTCCTAAGTCTTTCCCATCCCATCGTCGCCATAAGACCTATCTGTGTCGGTGCGACGTAAAGCCCCTAGCAAAAAAAAAAAAAAAAAGAAGATCTTCAAAAAAATGCAGTAGGTACCTACAGAAAACCTTCCCGGTAGCACTTACAGTAGTAGCCCAGTAAGTGCACAAATATTCCTAAGAAATTCGTCAGTTCCAGTCTTCGGAACAAAAAATGGATTGGTAGTTGCTTTACGTCGCACCGACACAGATAGGTATTATGGCGACGATGGGACAGAAATAGGCTAGGAGTGGGAAGGAAGCGGCCGTGGCCTTAATTAAGGTACAGGCCCAGCATTTGCCTGGTGTGAAAATGGGAAACCAAGGAAAACCATCTTCAGGGCTGCCGACAGTGGGGTTCGAACCTACTATCTCCCGGACACTGGATACTGGCCGCACTTAAGCGAGCAAAAAGTGGAGAAGAACAGATCGGAGAGGCAGATAGCCAGAGAAACTAACAAGAGAGCTATAGAGACTCTTGAAAATGTATCTGCGAAGAAAAGAAAAATTGATCAGTCCACGGCTACTGAAGATATATTACCTCAGAGGAAGAAGAGTTCCTTTTAAAGAAAGTGAAGGCACTGGAAGAGCAAAATAGAAATTCGTTCTGATGTGCACGGACACTTACGGACGTGCTGAACTGTCACGCATACCTCATATTATACACAAAGCGTGTCAAATAATTAGCAGTAAATTCCCCGCTGTGCCACCAGAAATAACATTTATACGCATGCGACAAATGAACATTCGGGCTAGGACTGAAAAATCCATTGCGGCTCATCGGCGAAAGGCATGACAGTGGATTCCATCTTCAAAAGCAATCACTTCATGACTCTGATCTCACAGGTAGGACTGTGTTCTAATTAAGTGTTTTCCTGTTCTTTCTTATTCTTTAATTTTAAACAGTAGGAATATCTATGTCCGCCTCTGTGGTGTAGTGGTTAGTGTGATTAGCTGCCAGCCCCGGAGGCGCGGGTTCGACTTCCGGCTCTGCCACGAAATTTGAAAAGTGGTACGAGGGCTGGAACGGGGTCCATTCAGCCTCGGGAGGTCAACTGAGTAGAGAAGGGTTCGATTCTCACATCAGCTATCCTGGAGTGGTTTTCCACTTCTCCTCCAGGCAAATGCCGGGATGATACCTAACTTAAGGCCACGGGCGCTTCCTTCCCTCTTCCTTGTCTATCCCTTCCAATCTTGCCATCTCCCACCAAGGCCCCTGTTCAGCATAGCAGGTGAGGCCGCCTTGGCGAGGTTCTGGTCATCCTCCCCAGTTGTATATTCCCCGACCCAATGTCTCACGCTCCAGGACACTGCCCTTGAGGCGGTAGAGGTGGGATCTCTCGCTAAGTCAAAGGGAAAAACCAACCCTGGAGGACCGAGCTCGATAGCTGCAGTCGCTTAAGTGCAGCCAGTATCCAGTATTCGGGAGATAGTGGGTTCGAACCCCACTGTCGGCAGCCCTGAAGATGGTTTTCCGTAGTTTCCCATTTTCACACCAGTCAAATGCTGGGGCTGTACCTTAATTAAGGCCAGGGCCGCTTCCTTCCCGGGCCCAGCCCTTTCCTGTCCCATCGTCGCCGTAAGGCCTATCTGTGTCGGTGCGACGTAAAGCCAATAGCAAAAAGTAGCAACCCTGGGTGGTAAGCAGATTGAGAAGAAGAAGGAATATCTATGCATGGCTTCGAATATGAACTTATTTCCGTTGTTATGAAAAAAAATGAAAGGGCGTATGGCTTTTTTTTTTTTTTTTTTAATTTGCTATTTGCACATCACGGTCTTGCGTTGGGCCCAACCTTTAGTAGTGTTTAAGAACCTTGTTCTACATTTTAACATCTTAGGTTACTCTTGCCATTCGATGTTATGTCAGTAATAAATAAAACCTCAGATTATTCTCTACCGTACATTGTGTGGCAATGTTATTTAATAACCTCGCCATTTTTTGTTTTTCCACTCAATCGCGATGCCTGAAGTTCTGAACACTATAAAAGAGATTAAATGTGGCTCACTGCACTAACCTGATGGCATTGAATATCATGCTGATAATATTTTCCCTAAGAAGTCAAGAGTTTAGCCTGCGGCGCCATCTGATGATAAAATTAAACGCCACTTTAGGTTTATGTTTTGAGCAAGCCTTTGTAGTTCAGGCGGCAGCGTGCCAGCTTCTCACCGGTGGGTTCATTGGTTTAAATCCTAGTCACTGCTTGTGAGATTTGTGCTGGAGAAAGAGAAGGTGGGACATGATTCTTTCCGGATACTCCGGTTTTCCCTGTCATCTTTAATTCCACCAACACTATCATTTCACTTCATCTGTCAGTTATTAATCATTGACCCAGAGGAGTGCGACAGGAATTGGCAGCCGGCACAATTCCTATCCTCGCAGCTAGATGGGGGCTTCATTCATTCCATTCCCGATCCGCTCAGATGACTGGAAACAGGCCGAGGATTTTTATTTCAGGTTTATGGTTAACGGAAAATGCAAGAGCAAGATTATTTCTTCGCAATCAACATGATTTTTTCCGTACTTGTTAATGACATGCGTTTGAAGTGACCTGGGAAATGCTTCATCTTCAACATCACGTTTCTGGTAATCTTTATATTTTCGTCATAACTTTTGTTGTAATATGAACCACGTTCTAGAGATTACCATTACTTGTAGAGGCCCTTTTCCTGTAAAATATTTCCTATACATAGTAAACAATGGAATGTGATAAAAACCACAAATCTAACTTCATATTCCATACAGTGCGCAACTGTGAGCTCGCATCCGGGAGATATTGGGTTCGAACCCCACTGTCGGCAGCCCTGAAGAGGGTTTTCCGTGGTTTCCCATTTTCACACCGGGAAAATGCTAGAGCTGTACCTTAATTAAGGCCATGGTCGCTTCCTTCCCATTCCTAGGCCTTTCCTGTCCCATCGTCGCCATAAGACCTATCTGTGTCGGGGCGACTTAAAAGCAACTAGCTAGTATATTCCATACAGCTTGTAATAAAATGCCTGGACAGTAGAGGTGTGACAAAACGGTTATTTTTGTGTAACTGCTCCAACTGTCACTGCTACTATAAAGCAACTTGAAAAGTAACAGTTAAAAATAACGTCGAACGTTACTCACCTTTTATTGGTATGGGCTTTACGTCGCACCGACACAGATAGGTCTTATGGCGACGATGGGATGGGAAAGGCCTAGGAGTTGGAAGGAAGCTGCCGTGGCCTTAATTAAGGTACAGCCCCAGCATTTGCCTGGTGTGAAAATGGGAAACCACGGAAAACCATCTTCAGGGCTGCCGATAGTGGGGTTCGAACCCAATATCTCCCGGATGCGAGCTCACAGTTGCGCACTGTATGGAATATGAAGTTAGATTTGTGGTTTTTATCACATTCCATTGTTTACTATGTATAGGAAATATTTTACAGGAAAAGGGCCTCTACAAGTAATGGTAATCTCTAGAACGTGGTTCATATTACAACAAAAGTTATGACGAAAATATAAAGATTACCAGAAACGTGATGTTGAAGATGAAGCATTTCCCAGGTCACTTCAAACTCACTTCAAACTTCAAGCTCACAGCCGCGCGCCTCTACGCGCACGGCCAACTTGCCCGGTACCTTTTATTGGTCACGGCTTCAAGCTTGTCTCCTTACAACTGTGTTGCAAAGTTCCATTAATTCATTCGCACATGCGCGCACGCATCACTACACTGTTGAAAGTCGGTGCAGCAAAACACGCAATCCTATTTGCTATAAAGTTAACGAGGGGCAGACAACGGATGAAATGAGAAGACAACATAGCGTCTTTTCTGGAATCTAGAAGATTGAGTTTGACAATGCCCCGTTCAAGGATAGAAGACAAGAAAACATGATGATCTGTGCTAAACCTCGACACAAACCGGTACAAGAGGATCGATTAAGTAAAATGAAGTAATGTTATGTTACTTATAATATCAATATGGAAAATTAGCAGACTAATTTATTTATGGCACAAGAAATATTATACGGGTGAAACTTATAACAATATTATAATGTAGGTAGCCCTGCGCGATGTCAAGTCAACGATTACCCCGGAGCAGTTGAATATGTCATAACAGTTTACACTTTAGTTACCAGATGAAACTTAAACAAATACACTATAGAGTATATTATATACTATATTGTATTTCACTTAAAGCAATCTCCTACGAAAGCGCTCTCACTTGAAAGACATGCGTACTATCTGTGCTCTGAAGGTCACATTCTGTGTCTGTAAGCTGCTACTTGTGACAGTTCCCACTTCCCAGTTACTGTTTTCACTAGCACGTTATTCTATTGTCGTTACTCGGTAACCTATTATTTTTATGCTCGTTACATTTGTAACAGTGACAGGCATGTAACTTTGACAAAGTAACTGCTACGTTATTCTTCAGCCATCTCTACTGGACAGTTCCTCTTCATAGGCCACAGATGATTCGTTCCACCTCCTTACTGAATTTCATTCAGTCTTCATTAGCTCCTCAACTGAGGTTGGCGTCAGGAAGGGCATCCGGCCGTTCAAAATATAAATTAATCTCACCTCATTCCGGACTTCGTATCAAGAAACGGGACTAAGGTGTGCCAGTAACGTATGACAAAACTTTCAGGACACATTCCTCACGCTTAGAAGAAGAAAATACATACATAATTCACTCCCCCCTCAGCTGTCAAGTAACATTGTTCATCCGAAAGTGTCAATTTTTAATCCTTAAAATTTTCTAAGAAACAATGAGAGTACACTTGGTTGCCTAAAATATAAAAGATATACCTTACCCTCAAATGCAAGTAACTCCATCAACATTTTAGAGAAATATATTTTCTTCTTAAAAACACATTTTAACAGGGTAAAATATTTTTGGATGCATTTGCAAATCCTTATTTAAGGCACTAGCGTTATTAAACTGCACTAAGAGATCGAGACTAATAAAGCAGTATATTCCATGAAAATTGTACCTAAAGATGTGGCATAATTTGATTTTTTAAATGTGATATTTTTTCTATTTGGATCCCCGTTAAACTTAGTGAGATAGATCTTTAATAATTTTCATACATTTTTTCTCAGTTGATCTTGTTAGACTTGGAACAAATCATTTCTTACATATGAATCTGCAAAGTGGATCTTAAAACAGCAGGTTTCACGTCCCAGTGCTCTTGTATTCTGTTAACCCAGGGGTACCGTTTGTTCCCTTCATCCCCCAGTATCTATTTAGGGCCTAATGGTTTAATTATTACAGATACACATAAATAATGTTCCTTAGCAATTTTCTAAAGAAAAGAACAGCATTTGGATCTACTGAAGCAGAAATCTATACATTTCTTACTTATTTAATTTTTTTATTTCAAACTTTAATCCGCCTCTGTGGTGTAGTGGTTAGTGTGATTACCTGTCAGCCCTAAAGGCCCGGGTTCTGTCACGAAATTTAAAAAGTTGTACGAGGGCTGGAACAGCGTTCACTCAGCCTGCAAAGATGAGGGTTAGATTCCCACCTCACCCATCCTCGAAGAGGTTTTCCGTGGTTTCTCACTTCTTCTCCAGCCACATGTCGTGATGATACTTAAGGGCACGGCCTCCTCTTTCCCTCTTCATTACCTGTCCCTTCTAATCTTCCCATCCCTCCACAGGGCCTCTGTTCAACGTAGAAGGTGGGGGGACGCCTTACGAGGTACTGGTCCTCCTCTCCACTTGTATCCCTGACCCAAAGTCTCACCCTCCAGGACACTGCCCTTTACGTGTTAGACGTGGGATCCCTCGCTTAGTCCGAGGGAGAAACCAACCCTGGATGGCAAACGGATTAAGAAAGAAAAAACTATTTAAACTTCTCAATGAATTTGCTTGGGTTTCTCCAGAAATGTCCTGTCCTGAGAATGGTTTTCGGTGGTTCCCATTTTCATTTCCAGAACACTGCTGGGATAGTTCCTATTCATAGGCCACAGCCGATACACTGTCATTCGTTTCCGTCTCATGAGTTCTTAAACTGACGCATTTTAATAATTTCATGTCATTTCATCCTCGTCCCTGGAACAGGAAACGGGACTATATACACTGAGTGGTCAAAAGCCGCGGGGAGTGGTGTCCCATTAGAAAATGTTCCGTACATAAACCCTGAGCGTTGCGGCTAGGTGCGGCGTAGCCGAACAGTCTGCCACAGACACCAGTGTCGTGAAGATGGCAGCACATCGCGAGCTAACCGACTTTCAAAGCACGGTGCATTGGTCATAGCATTGCGAAGATTACACGCGAATTCGAGTTTCGAGGTCAGCAGTGTCGAGGGTGGATCTTCAATAACGCAGAGAGAATGTTACCAACCACTTAAACCACCGCACGGGAAGAGCACAGGTGTTTAACGAACGAACATCAAGTCGCATCCGCAGAACCATATTGGGCGCTTGACGGACTGCTGTGAGTCAGATCACCGCCAACTTGAATGTTGGGAAGTCAGAAATCCATTTTTACCAGGTCTGTAAGGAGGCAACTACCCCAAATACGGCAATGGACCGTGGAACAGTGGCCGAGTGTGGTGTGGTCCGATGATCCCGGTTCCAGCTGTATCGGGCTGATGGGCGCGTGAGAGTGTTTCGTATGGCCCATGGAGCTATGGATCCTGCGTATCAACAAGGTTGTGTTCAGTTCTGGTCTGGGCGGTGTTCTCATTTCCGCAATTAGACTCCACTGCAGGCTGCAGGGAGCGCTGACAGGTGCTTGTTATGTTGATATTCTTTCTGGCTCTAGAGTACTCTGACGGTGGTGCCATGTTTCAACAGGATAACGCACCAAGTCACTCCTCTGTGGTGGCACGCAGGTGGTTAGAGGAGCACTCCAGTGAAGTTACGACTATGGATTGACTCTCCAGATCCCCCGATCCTAATCCAATCGAGCATTTATGAGATGCTGTCGATGAAGGTGTATGCTCCACGAACCCCATACCAACTAGACAAGATCACTTGACGGTAGCAGTGCAGTATGCGTGGATCCAGATCTCTCCAGAACGATTCCAACACCTTGTAGAGTCAATGCCTCGCCACACTGCTGCCGTTTGGATGGCTCACGGAGGAGCAATTCCTCATTAACATTGCATTGAGTGTCTTCCCATGACTTTTGGCCAATCATTGCATATTTATTACATAGTAACACTTCATCAACTTGGAGGTTACCCAAAAGACATAGTATACTTAATGTCAACTGATATTATGTAATGGAAAAATAAGTAAAAGGCAGAAAGAGCAATGTCAATAATCAAAGATTTTGGCAGGTGGATGTCTTGTAGAACTCAATAAATTTTCGAGGTATCGTGTCCATACTCTCGATTAGCAAGCCCATGACTTCGATCCATTTTGCGTTGTATGCTTTCTTGTAGAATGGAACTGTGAGCTATTATTGTATATTGCCTCCTTCTCACGATCAATATTGTCAGGTTAATTCGTGGAAGATTCGAAGCGGACGGCTGGATCGATTTTATATCCTATATTGTAGTTTTTGTAGGCAGTTATATCGATCGTTCCAGTGCTTCCACTCTCTGCCAATCCATGGATCTCTTCATGGACGGTGAATCCGGTTCTTCTGAGGCGATGGTGGTTCTTATTTGATGATGCTTAGCGATGCGCAGAGTTTCGCAATGCTGGCAGGAATCAAGGACGTGTGCAAGTGTTTCAATCTCGTTGAGGCATCGCCTACAACGTTACCTACCTGGCACAGCACGACCTGCTGCTACATTCACCGTCATCTTGAGGCCGTCATTCCATTTGATGTATGAGAATCCTTTCTGGTGGCTGCCCCCCATCGGAAACGAAAAATAAATCGTGCAGCAGACGGTTCAAACCGGTAAGTCCTTTACCTTTGTGAGGGAGGTAGCACCACCTTTTGAATTCCAAGTCTCTTAATATCTTCGGAGCCTTCAGAAAACCATCTTTAAGATTCACCAGGTAATAGACTGAGTATTTGTAGGCAAGTTTTGCTTTATTTTTCCGGGTTACCTGCATTGATGATGTAGTATTCTTAATTGTAGTATTTTAGTTCCTAGTTTCCGCCCCCACACACAGAAGAAGGCAAACGGCGCCTATGGCTAAGCCCGTGTTTCACGTTACCTGAATCGAGTCAACGAAAAAAAAAAAGATACAGATATCTAACATTTCTTGAAGAGACTTGTGTGGGCATAGATACGGAATTTGTTGCCTGGGTCACGCCCATCTGTCATCTCTTTTGAAACACTCCAGGAATCTTTTGAGAAGAATTCGTTGATGTCTTCTTTACATTGTGGTTAGTAATTGTCATTTTGTTGTGACATACATAATTCTGTGTTGTTAATTCAGGTTTTTTAAATGATATGGTAATAATGCAAAATATTTCTACGTGTAAATATAGGGCGTTGTCTCCTCAACCGCGTTTCGTAGACCTGTCGTGGCTCACCTCAAAATGTTTAGTGGAGCATCCTCCAGCTGCAGTTGTGTTCGTGTACGTTTTTTACTCAAACACCCTGTCATGAATAAACATACGGTAGTCAATATGTCCCTCATACTTTTATGCACTTCACAGATTAGCTTTCATTGATGCAAATCAAATTCCGAACTCGAGTGTAATGTAAAATAGGGTAGCCTTTTCCCAATCCGTGGTGCAGCCAACCACAGAACAAGCAATGTCAAAGAAATTGTATAAATATCTTGTAGCAATTCACCGCGGTTTTGTACTGAACGCAGTAAAAAGTATGTAAAATAATTTAAATAATAAATTATTGATTTTAAATGCTATTTATGGAGAAAGATATAATTTTATTAGGAGAGATCACTTCACAGACTCTGGGGATGTTTCTTTCGAATACTTCTAATTTCTATATGAAACCTTCATCCCTTATCTATTCGTGGAAAAATAGCCGACCTTAGATTCCTATTTACTCCGTTAACGGTGTTTTTCGCTTTCCTGAACCTACACCCTTTTTCCTTTTCCTCTACATGTCCCAACTCGCAAAATCAGGATAAATCCACCCCTTCATATTCCGTATTCCCGCCTCTCTCCTGTACAAAGATCATCATTTATCCGCATACCAACCCTCCTTAACTCTTTACCATCTGACAGGAACTTGGACTTTTTTTCCTTCGTATGCTTCCTTTAATTGATTCTTCCTTAACTGAGCTCATTTTCTTCATATTCCTTTTTTCTCTTCTCATTGCTGCCCCCTCCATTGTACATAATGTAATATTTATTTATATTTTACAGTACTATACTGTTTTTATGTGCCATATCTCTATTTATCTTACTGTGCCTAGATATAAGTTCTTTTCTTCGTTTTACTTTCAATATTTAATTTTCCTTGTTCTTTTCTTTTGCCTTTGTGTTTTGTTGTTAATTGTTGTGTCTCTACAGTTATTTTGTTAGTTTTTAATTTTCTTCCGCTACTTTTATCATTAGACGAATTTTCCACATTGTTCTTTCACGTACATATTTATGTTTGCATTGTTCAACTCTGTAATTCGGCATCTCGCTGTTTCGGTATCCCAAATAAATAAATAAATAAATAAATAAATAAATAAATAAATAAATAAATAAATAAATAAATAAATAAATAAATAAATTTAGTACTAGACATTCACTAGCGAGTAGGTATTATTATTATTATTAATAATATTATTATTATTTATTATTATTATTATTAACAAACCCCATGGCACTACAGCCCTTGAAGGGCCTTGGCCTACCAAGCGACCGCTACTCAGCCCTAAAGCCTGCAGATTACGAGGTGCCGTGTGGTCAGCACGATGAATCCTCTCGGCTGTTATTCTTGGCTTTCCAGACCGGGGCCGCTATCTCACCTTCAGATAGCTCCTCAATTCTAATCACGTAGGCTGAGTGGACCTCGAGCCAGCCTTCAGACCCAGGTAAAAATCCCTGACCTGGCCGGGAATCGAGCCCGGGACCTCCGAGTAAGAGGTACGCATCCTACCCCTACACCACGGGGCCGGCATTATTATTATTATTATTATTATTATTATTATTATTATTATTATTATTATTATTAAAGCCTTCATGGCTCAGGCGGCAACACACTGGTCTCTCACCGCTGGGGTCCATGGTTCAAATCCCGGTCAGTCGATGTGAAATTTGTGCTGGGCAAAGCGGAGGCGGGGCAGGTTTTTCTCTGGGTACTACGGTTTTCCCTATCATCATTCATTCCTGTAACGCTATCTAATATCATTTCATTCCATCTGTCAGTCATTAATCATTGCCTGAGAGGAGTGCGACAGGTTTCGGCAGCCGGCACAATTCCTGTCCTCGTCGCTATAAGGGGCTTCATTCATTCCATTCCTGGACCGGTCGAATGACTGGAAACAGGCTGTGGATTTTTTCATCATCATCACTTCTTTTGGCCAGCAACGTCAAAAGTTTGCTATGGTGACTGGGGCTCCTCAGTCGAAACCTCGGTGTGGTCGTGGAAATGCACCGTTATCGGGTTACTAGTTTCGTTCATACCTCGGTCATTTTCATATTGTCAAAGCCAATGATGACAGTCAGACTGATCAACGAAGAAGCAGACTTGTTTTAAACTTATTGCACTCTAAACATTATTTCTCCTCATAGCTGTATCTGGGCTTTAATGGTGTCCTGTGTAGGCTAGACAGTGAATCCAAAACTTCTAACTTAACCTGATTCTAACAGAATCGAGATATAGTGGAATAATTTACTGATGCAGTTCAACCGAGCGAGAACGGTGGGGACATAAATATTAGATGTGTAGGCTGACAGGGCGCGCGCTCTGTCAATAATGTACGGAATGTCTCCCACCACTGGCAGTAGCAGGGTTAACATTGTTCAGATGGAACATCCTAAATAGTAGTCTAAATGCAGCTTTCCAATTTTTCGGCAAGGATCCAGTCCCTTCCCTCGAGATATTTAGAGTAATTGGACAATATCATACAGGAGGCAAAAACAAACCACCACAACTGGTCAGAGATGTTATAGATTATACGGCTCATTCAACAGTTCCACTCAACATGAAAGAAGTGAGCCTTAAGGCGCGTCCACAATAAGATGTTTTCGTTAACTTTCCCAGCATGTTGATTAACACTTCAGTTCACATATGCGCAAGGACGCAATTAGAGTACAGAAATTTGTAGCGCGGAGTACGATTCTTTCCTATTTCATATAAAAAAAATTACTATCAAATCGTAAGCGAAAGTTGTAATGTACTGTACTTTTAATTCTGAACGAGTCTGGCTCCATGGCTAAATGGTTAGCCGGCTGGCCTTTGGCCACAGGAGTCCCGGGTTCGATTCCCGGCAGGGTCGGGAATTTTAACCATAATTGGTTAATTCCGCTGGCACTGGGGCTGGGTGTATGTGTCGTCTTCATCATCATTTCATCCTCATCACGACGCGCGGGTCGCCTACGGGAGTCAAATCAAAAGACCTGCATCTGGCAAGCCGAACTTGTCCTTGGACACTCCCGGCACTAAAAGCCATACGCCATTTCATTTCATTTCAATTCTGAACGATATTATTTTAGTTGTCTTATAATGTAGTTTCATTTCCAGCTTCGCTCCTCGCTGAATGACCTTAACTTCTATAATCACTTGTATATCATCAAAATAATACCATTCTAACTAGTGAAGTAAAGATTTCCTTTATTTCGTACCTTTAGCAATTTCTTGAGATTGTTGTATAAAGCTCTAATAACTGAAATTGTTTGTTTTGATACTCTAGACCAGAGCCTCTCAAACGCCCAAAATCTCATGCGTGCAAACAGCGGCGCAGAGTTCCTGTGCACAGTGCATCGGTCCGGCTCGGCTCGGCTCAGCTCGCACCGACGCTTCGTCTCTGGGCTACTCGGCTCAACTCGGCTCAAGCCAGCTCGGATTTGGAGCGCTACGGAGCAAGTGAGGAAGAGGGAGATAGGGGGAGCGAGCGAGACAGGCGTAGGGAAAGAAAGAGAGAGCGCTATTGCTCCAAATCGAGGAGTGGGGTCTGCACTCTGGTCATCCAAGTGATGTCGTCTTTTGCATCGTGCACAGTGCATGCACCAGGCACATGCACCCTGAGAGGCCCTGCTCTAGACAAATATATACTGTATTTGAATTGTCCCAAGTCACCAGTTGTTAGGAATCTTACTTCTAAAAAATAGCCTGTGATAATTGGAGCCATCTTTCCGGTAATGTGTATCATTTCTTTCAATTTCATGCCCAATTACTGTCAACAAGAAGTGAAAGTCATGTGCGGGTATTCTCAAGAAAATTTTTAAAGTCTACTGCATCATGAATTACAAGTTCTAACATAAGTGTTCTCTCCGAACTTAATTTTAAACGCCTTTCCAATATTTTCCTTTGCCACACTTCGCGTCAATTTTCTTGTTCATGACGCTGTGCATCGTAACCACATAAAGAACTTTTGGTGTGGACTGGCCATTACCAACACCTGAAATAGAGTAAATGTACACTCCGGAACTGATGTTTGTTAAGCAACGAAATACAGTCACTGACAAACAGACAATTTCTGGTAGGTTTTAGGGGTTTCGTAGACTTCCTTATCAGAAATAAAAGACAAATATTATGTGGATAACACATTTTATTCGATAGAACGTGGTACATTTGGAAGGTGGGTAATAACTCGGTATAGTATGGGTCTGTGTTATGAGAAATAATAAGAAATAATAAGCATAATTTAAGAGTTGATTATTTTAAATTACTTTCGCTGTTTCAATTTTTTTACATTAAGGCATATTATACTCTTTTTGTTACATTTATTTTATTCCTTTTCATTCACCTTTCTCGTTTCAACTCTTTATTTTGCACGTTTTTGCCGAATCCTAATCAAGCCTTTATTTTTCATTATTAAATTTGTTATTCTCTACAACTCACCACGATGTATTCACAACGACAGTTAACCTCCAGCTGAGCGCGCGAGTCAATACAGCGCCGTCTTATAACAGAGTATGTGTGTGACGTCATGTGGTTAGCACAAAATTTGCCTTACATTGAAGCGCTCTTTCATGAAAACTATGTTTCCGATTTTCATTTTTTTTTTGAAACAGGGAGCCTCCTCTTTTATCTGGCACTTGAGACATTATACATAATCGTAAGTTACTGTCGGTGATATACTCGTTCCACTCAAACGTTAATAGCGTCTTAAAATGTTTCTGTCCATGTACCGGTTATCGGGGAATTTAAGGCTATATTAAGAAGCAAAATGAACTACTTTCCCCTTTAAAAAATCAAATAATCGTATACACAGTATATCTCCCGGTCATGGCCATCCATCAACGGATGCTAATCTCAGATAGCAACGAGCCATAAGACATATCGTGCACGGTTGCTAGGTAACAATACGTTACATCATTGCCTGCACGAGTTGCTAGGTAACATTGTCTGACCACCCATCCATACATTACATCACTCCCTGCAGGAGTTGCTAGGTAACATTATATGAAAATCCATCCATACCTTACATCACTCCCTGCACGAGTTGCTAGGTAACATTGTCTGACCACCCATTCATACCTTACATCACTCCCTGCACGAGTTGCTAGGTAACATTGTCTGACCACCCATCCATACATTACATCACTCCCTGCACGAGTTGCTAGGTAACATTGTCTGACCACCCATCCATACATTACATCACTCCCTGCACGAGTTGCTTGGTAACATTATATGAAAATCCATCCATACCTTACATCACTCCCTGCACGAGTTGCTTGGTAACATTATATGAAAATCCATCCATACCTTACATCACTCCCTGCACGAGTTGCTTGGTAACATTATATGAAAATCCATCCATACCTTACATCACTCCCTGCACGAGTTGCTTGGTAACATTATATGAAAATCCATCTATACCTTACATCACTTCCTGCAGGATTGCTAGGTAACAGTACGTTACATCACTGCCTGCACGAATTGCTAGGTAACATTACATCACAATCCATCTATACCTTACATCACAGCCCACACGGGTTGCTAGGTAACATTATATGACAATCAATCGCACCCTGCACGGGTTGCTAGGTAACATTACATGACAATCCGTCCTCCCTGCAGGGGTTGCTAGGTAACATTATATGACAATCCATCGCATCCTGCACGGGTTGCTAGGTAACATTATATGACAATCCGTCCATAACTTACATCACTCCCTGCAGGGGTTGCTAGGTAACATTGTCTGACCATCCATCCATACCTTACCTCACTCCCTGCACGGGTTATTGGTAACATTGTCTGACCATCCATCCATACCTTACATCACTCCCTGCACGGGTTATTGGTAACATTGTCTGACCATCTATCCATACCTTACCTCACTCCCTGCACGGGTTATTGGTAACATTGTCTGACAATCCATCCATACCTTACGTCACTCCTTGCACGTTTGCTATGGTTACACTTCCGTCACACATTTTGTCGTGTCTGGTTACACATATTTTCGGATCACCGCCAACCATGTGACATATTTATCTCCAAAGTGAAGCACCTAGCAGGAGAGGAGGAAATGAAATGAAAACTCACGTGCTGACAGGTTTTGTGATATTACTTCAGTGATTACAAAATCAGGTTATCAGTACGAACACAGTACTGGCAGTAAGATGTTGCACCCCCTCGGGCCTGGATGAATTCATTGATTCGATTGTTATACTGTTGTTTTCTACGCTCTTGAGGCAAGTTGACCTACAACTGGCCGTTAATATCCTGGATATTGGCACTGGGACGGAGTTGAGATTCGAGCTGATCCCACACATGTTCTATCGGGTACAGATCGCGGATACACGATGCGAAAGTTGAAAACTAGGAAAGCGGCTGGAATTCATAAGATTTCTGGGGATGTACTAAAGACAATGGGTTGGGATATAGTACCACATCTAAAGTACTTATTTGATTATTGTTTGGTTGAAGGAGCTATAATAAATGAATGGAGAGTTGCTATAGTAGCCCCTGTGTACAAAGGAAAGGGTGATAGACATAAAGCTGAAAATTACAGGCCAGTCAGTTTGACATGCATTGCATGTAAGTTTTGGGAAAATATTCTTTCTGATTATATTAGACATGTTTGCGAAATTAATAACTGGTTTGATAGAAGGCAGTTTGGATTTAGGAAAGGTTATTCCACTGAAGCTCAACTTGTAGGATTCCAGCAAGATATAGCAGATACCCTGGATTCAGGAGGTCAATTGGACTGTATCGACTGAACCGGAATGCCATCACAAGCTACAAGACTTGTCCACATGCCGAGAGAGAACATTTTCAACACATACTGAAACGGTGTTAGATTGATTGTTTTTCTATCTCTTTTGGATGCTGATTATCTCCTTATCGAAGTTAAAGGGTTTTCTACGGACGTGACGGCCACCGTTCTCTCGTTTGACGGAAAGAGGACAACCCTTATGATATTTCCGAAAAGTTACGGTATGAAAGTCGCACAAAATCTTTCTCGTTGTCTGGATTAGAGAAATGCATTTGTGTTCCTTTCAAAATTTTATTAAAATCAAAGGAAATAATTATATTCAAATAATATGCAAAATGTAATTCTGGTACAGTGAACTAACAAGAGGTTCGGAGAGCAGCTCTACAAATTTAATAGTTCTAGTTGTAGAAGTTTCAAGGATACAGTGTCATGAATTCAACAGTTTTAACAATCATGAAAGAAGACATTCCAGCTCCCCTTAACCGACAAGAGTAGAGTTGTGACAGAGCTGCTTAATATTGGTATCTGATATTATTGATGATTTTTTCGTTCACTCTAACTACCTCTGCCACATTTTCCAATACACGTTTGAATACCATATTAGAAGTAGTTATTGAAGAGAAGTGGGGTTAACACGTATCCCTGAGGGACGCCTTTTTATGGAAACTTCAACCATTACTTTAAGAATTGCCTTTCAGTAGAGGTTCTTGAAGAGTCGTAGGTCTTTTTCACTTAAGCCGAATTCAGAGATTAAATTACATGATGTTATCATATTTTAAAGAAATAATATTCCATTTTTTCAACATTTACTCGTCTTATATGGTTACGAACTAATACATATTTGACTTCGTCTTCCTACTCTAAATGTGTAAATGAAATTTCCAGAGAATTATTTTAGGATGGATGGATTGTTTCATTTCATTGTAATCTCCTTGCGTAGAGGGAAGCAGTATTGTGACACGCCAAGACTTCTATTTATCTCTGTAAAACCAGTAGGATTACCAATAAGCTGTTTGCCGATGACGTGTTTCAGGTTGGCCACTGGAGACAAAGGTAGCTCCACTCCTAATCCTTCTACTTCACAACAATCGGCGAGCTTGTCACACTGGCTAAAACTCTTAAGAGTTTAAGCCTCTACTCGCTGTGTTCCGGCCTGCATTATTAAAAACAGGCACTTCGAGCATGGTGTACTCATATGAGATAACTGGCTGTATGGCAATCAGCAAAGTGAAAACAATGCTTTGAATTTACGAAATATAAACTCCAATATGCTCCATCATCATCCATAGCTACGTCCATGCAACCAGTTTATCACATATTAAGTATGAGTGGATTGGGAGAAACTTTTTGTTGTACTTAAATTTTAACTACGGATGTGGCGCTTCTGTTATGCTGATATTGATTACATTGGTGAAATGACACAGCTTCAGTAACTTATGAGTAGAGCCCGGAATTTTATGCATTAATAGGTTAGAATGCAAACTTACTGAAGCGAGAAGCAAGTACAGTCTACCTTCACAACGAGTATGCTATGGGGTTTACATAAACATTAGGGGTACGGCCCATTAGAACCCCTATAATTTATGTTACTCTTTCTACATTATGGAAGAGCGGGTGGCCGACATTTACTTATAACCAAATTAGTTTGCAATCTAACCTATTACCGCATGAAAATCCGGGGTTTACTTATGAGCAATTAGAGCATCAATCTGGGTTTGTAAATCAATTGCAAAAGACAAAATGATGGTAGAAGATAGGGCTGCCAAACTGACTAAATCCAGCGCTTCCAGGGCAATGAGAAGAGTATAAGTAACGCTGCACCTCGGTGGTTTTCTGTTATAAATAACGTAAGTGAAATAGAGATCACGAGAAGGATCGCAACTTTGTGACTCGCCCTTTTAATATTTGGAAGGATCGCTCCGTTTCTCTGTCAAGATAGCGATGGGACTAGTTTAAATTCATGTTTCCTCATTCTTCACGACCATGAAACATGAACCTGCACATATGAAAAGATCAACAAAATTGAGATGTGGTGGTGGAAATGATTGGTGCGCATTTCTTTAACAGTATTTCGTACCAATGAGTACATTCTAAAGCAGTAGAGCATCAATATCCTATTATCATCAGTGTACAGACAAATAATATTCCTCAACACTTTGATCGCCTCACGCAACGTAAGGAAGGGAACCTTGAAAAACACATAATTTTACGAAATCTGCCTCAGAAGAGCTCCTACCCGCTAGACGGACTGCACACAACAGACAACCTACCAGCAAACAACCAGTTTGTCGGAAGACTGCGAAGGATGGTAATGGATATAAAGAAATATCCTCAGATTTGAGAGGACGATATAACGCAGGAGAATATTGAAGTGCTGTCCCACGGATCATGCTGAAGCGACAGTTAATGAAATAAGGATATTTTAAAACTGAGAACAAAATATGTTACAAATTAAATATTCCCAGGATTTTGAACGAAAAAGAAATTGTTAAATTAATCCTTTCTCGTTTGGCATCGAAATATACGAGGGTGGATCGAAAAGAATTGCACAATATTTTTACGACTTATTTCATGAGCAGGAAATATTAAAAGGCACCAAGCACTGCAGGTTCTACCTATTTTTCGCCACGGTCAATGAACCAGTACTCTCGAGACATTTCTCCTACCGTGACACTGAATTGAATATACCTCGTTCAAACAAATTTATACCCTGAGAATGGCTACACGGTTTTCGTGACGCAGCTGTCAGCTTGCACTAAGGATTCCCCTGTCGATTGAGAGGTAGAATAACACTCACGGTATCCGCTGCCTGTCGTAAGAGGCGACTAAAAGGCGTCCTGGGGAGTCTCAATTTGGCAGCGTGGGTTGGGGACCACGGGACCCTTAAGTGAGACCTGTCATTGCTTCTTTTTACGTGTGTCAGGCTCCTTACTTTCATCTATCCGCTCCGACCTCCCTCGGTCAACTCTTGTTCTTTTCCAACTCCGACGGTACTAGAGCACTCGAGGCCTAGGGAGTCTTTCATTTTCACGCCATTCGTGGCCCTTGTCTTTCGATACCTTCATTTTATGGAGTGTCGGACCCCTTACATGTCCCCCCTCACTGATTAGTGTTAATAGAGGACGAATGCACAGTTTGTACTTCCTCTTAAAACAATAATCACCGCAACTTGCATTATGGACACTGTGAGTAGGAAGCCCACTCTCAGCAGCCCCGAAGAGGGTAGTTTCCCATTTTTACACTATGCAAATGCTGGGTCTGCGCTTTAATTTAGGCCGCGGTTGCTTCTATCCCATCGTCGCCATAAGACTTGTCTGAGTCAATGCGACCTAAAAGAAGTAGTAACAATTGTATAGCTAATTACGCACCTTTTAATCTTAGAGACAAGCATTCTAACAAAGATGCGGAGAAAGTCAGACGCCATCATGAATATACTCTTCCCCACATTCCGGGCCATGTTTGTGCTAAAACTGAAAAGTATGGCTGGGAGGTTGTGAGATGTGCAGCAGACAATAGCATCACGGTTAACGGGGTGAAAATTCAGGTTGTAAATTTCACAAAGGGAAGCAGTCTTCTCAGTTTTAATTATTGTGTTTATGGGATGATGGTACCTCATGGGGAGCACGTTAGTACCCAGGTGTTAATATAAGCAAATATCGTCATTGGGGGTTATCACATCAACGGGATTACAGATCTCTTCACATGGTTATGAAAGTGTTTAGGGGTTGTAGTAAGGATGTGAAGGATACGGCGTAAAAGGCACTGATAAGACCCGCATTAGAGTATGGTTCCATTGTATGGGACCCTCACCAGGATGCGAGAATTGTAAAAGATCCAGAGGAAAGCAGCACGATATGTTCTGCGTGATTTCCGATGAAATAGTTGTTGTTACGAAAATGTTGCAAACTTTGACCTGGGAAGACTTGGGAGTAAGGAGATGAGCTGGTCGACTAAGCAGAGTGTTTCGAGCTGTCAGTTGTGATATGGTTTTGAAATATATTATTAAACGAATAAGCTTGACTGGGGTTTTTAAGAGTAGAAAAACCATAAAATGAAGCTCGAATTCAGAGTGACAAATTAGAAAAAACTTCGTTTGGAGAAAGAGGGGTTGGAATAATTTATCAACGGAAATGTTTGATACATTTTCAAATTATTTGAAGTAATTTTAAGAAGAGATTAAGTAAAGAACTGTGAGGAAATTTGTCTTCTGGGCAAGAGCCCTAAGTCCAGATCATTGATGATTGATTTACTGAACATCCTCCATACAGGTCGGACATTGCACCGTCTGACTTTCACCTCTTAGAACCACTGATGAAGGAGGTTAAGAGGTCGGTTTAGATGAAAAAGTAACTTTCGCAAAGGAGGGGACTCTTAAGAATGCCGAGCATACTGTAGTTTCCAGTCAAAACTTGGGAGATAGAATTCGACCATGGGTTATAAGCCTAGAACATAATCTCTTCCATATCCATCGATAAACAGATGGTGAAAACCTAAGTTGTCATGTCAAACCGTTTTGTAATCGGACCAGTGACCGTAGAACAACAGATTTTTTTAAATCAAAATTATTTCTGGACAATACTTGCTACGGCTATCTCATTGTAAAGAAGAAGAGCCAGTGTACCTAGAACAAGGGTGTGACCTCGGTATGATGTCGTCGGGTAGTGGAATAATGCTGTCATCTTGGGGTACTAAAATACATCATATCGCGGGTCAATCAATCAATAAATCAATCAATCAATCAATCAATCAATCAATCAATCAATCAATCAATCAATCAATCAATCAATCAATCAATCAGCAAGTCACAATTACTCCGCGTTTTTTCTTCTATATCTATAATTCGAACGTGTAACACAATATTGGTCAAAAACTGCAATAGTAACGCCTATGTGTTATGGTACATCAAAAGAAAGGTCTCCATCTCAGGAATACTAGAAAAAATATTATTTGTTTCATTAACTCCTTCATTTGCGTAAAATAGCCATTTATTTCAATAATACGATGCTTAGATCCACGGCCGACTGGATTCCTCGCTGCGCTGGAGCTAGCTAGAGCGACGCATCAAGTCGGGCGTGTTTAGATCATTGCAGTTAACTTAACTCGCCACTAGATGGCTTTATGAAAGTTGTCTCCCCTGATATTTCTATACCAGCCCGAAAATAGTAGATTTGGTAAACCAGAAAAGCGTCAAACTATTAATGTACGCTGATGATATGATCTTAACATCAACGTCAGAGAAGGAACTCCAGGAATCATTTAACCAAATAGTAGGCTGGATAAAGAAAAATGAGCTCAAACTGAATGTAGAAAAAACAGTGTTCATGACGTTTAGAAGAGGGGGACCTCATGGAATCTTCTATTATGAAGACCAAGAACTTAAGTCCGTAAAGCATTTTAAATACTTGGGTGTAATTTTTCAAACCCAAGGTAATGTTTTCACCCTCCATCTCATAGACCGTCTAAATGCATCTATGAAAGCAATATCTGACATTAAGCACCTGAGAAACTTGTTTTTAGAAACGGCCATAAAACTCTTTCATCTAAAAATCAGCCCTATAGCAACATATGGCTTGGAAAACATTTGGGAACATTTGAGTATGAAACAGTTAGATAAAATCGAGAAGTTGAAGGCAATCTACTTGAAACGGGCTCTGTGCCTCTCCAAATATTCTCCTTCCCGGCTCGTGTATGAGCTATCCAGAGAGGGATTTTATGTGGAAGAGCTAAGGTTACAGTTGTTACTTCCAACAACAACACCCTATATGCATCTGCTTCGAGACCTACGATCGAAGAAGGCTGACATCTGGGAAGATTTCTACTCTACCGATGCCATGCTAAATCGCGAGTGGGTTCAAGGTGGATGTGAACTGCGACACCTGCTGACAAGGTTCTCCGTTCATGGGTTCCATTATAAACTGTGTATTATAAAGCGTTATCATGAACCAGGTTTGAACTGTGTATGTTTAAGATATGGTGCACACTGTACTAGGTACCATGTTTTAAATTGTAAACAGCGATCAGAATCACTGGTGAAATTTTGCAACGAAGACTAATGTTTTATATAGTAATTCTTTGCACATTGTGCGCGTTAAATAAATTATTATACCAGCCCGAAAGAGGGCTCTTGAAATTTGTCTATGCAGATCTTTCTGTGTAAGTCCGATAGGTTGCTCTGTGAAATCAGGTTATCACCACATGTTATTTTTTGATGCTCCATGTTGGTTCTAATAAGCAAGAAACAGAAAGAAATCCATCTCAGGATATTCTATACTTCGAAAAGTCCTTTATTATGAAATATACATTGAATAATTCAGTGTAGGGTTAGCAAATGAAATGTATGCACTACCAAGCACGGCGTTTCGCTACAGAAACCACAATGGTTTCGTTTATTTTCTACAACCTCAAGTAAAACAACGTACTTACAGGTATGATATCACGAACCATGTAAGGCAGTGTAATAGTACAAAGTCCTTTGTATCGTTCTCTGTTAACTGTAGCCACATTCCAGAATTAGGTCATTACTGTTTTAAGATTCAGGGATTGATTCATAGGTACATTTGAGATTTACTGCGTACTAAAATTTCCGGGGTTCGGTATATTTTCCGTTGTTTTCCTCATGCTCACTTCATCATCAGTTTCACTCTTAGTCTTTGTTCGCAGTTCTTGCTGTGACTGGCCAGTAGAAGGTTTGAATGCAAATGAATGTGTTTATTAGGCAGTGTCGTCTAGCTCGGTCTTCTGCAATGTAGTGAGTGTAACATAACTGCTCCCTAATGCTTATGCAAAACTCTTAACATAACCGTTGTGCACGTTAGTCTATACTTGTTACACGCTTCAGTAAGCTTGTTTTCTAACCTATTACTGCAAAAATATCCGGGCTCCAGTCACCACTGACCAGCAATTCGCCCGAGCTCAGCATCGAACATTATGCCCAGTACAAACGTTCCTGGTGACTGGCCGAGTTCCTAGTGGCGAGGCAAATATCAATTATTGACACATGTAGGGACGTGACAGTCGAGTGACTCGCTATTTGCTTCTCACGTAGATGGCCAACGCGCTGCCCAGCGAATGTGGGATTTTAAAACCAAGAATAACGTTTCTAATGTTCGGATTCAACGTAAAACTGGAAGTGACCACGATACGACAAGTTGTACAAAGGTAGCATTCATTGATACATCATCATTATAGACTGTAATGCCTTTCAGCGTCCAGTCTGAAAGCCTCTGTCAATTAATTAAGCACTACCACAATCCTCTATTTGCAACTAGCACTGTAGCATCGTTTACTTCTACTGCTCTTACCATTTGATCATTAATTTTTGTTTATTTCTTTGTTTAACTTCGCACTAACACATGGAATGTTTAAGGCGACGGAAGGGTGGGAAAGGCTAGGACTGGGAAGGTAGCGGCCGTAGCTTTCACTAACGTACTGCTCCAGCATTTGCCTGGCGTGAAAATGGGAAACCACAGAAAACCATCTTCAGGGCTGCCGCCGGTGAGATCCGAACCCACTATTTCCAGAATGCAAGCTCACAGCTGCGCGAATCTAACCCCACAGCCAACTCGCTCAGTCAATTATTTTATGATCAGTGTATGTATTTTCCGAAATGAAAATATCTATTTGAGGTATATGTGCACATCATACAGAAAAATGCCTTTCAAACAGTAATATTCATTTATGAGAATTAAATTTTTAGGCCTCCCCCTAAACTACCATTTTACTCAGTGTGAATAAAATTACTTATGGCCTAGATTATAGCGACTTATTTCCCGACTTTGCATACCGATTTTCATTAAGATACGACCACTAATAACATAAATATTTGAGATGAAATGTTAGACCTTCTCCTAAACTACCATTTCATTCAGCGTGAATAAAATTATTTATAGTCTAGATTGTAGTGACTTATTCCTCGACACCGTTTACCGGTTTTCATTAAATTCTCTTCAGCCGTTTTCTCGTGATGCGTCTACAGACAGACAGACAGACAGACAGACAGACAGACATTACGGAAAATTAAAAAGTGCATTTACTTGCTACTGTGGACACGACTGATACAGAAATACCATCCTTTTTAAATTCTGAGCAATGTACGGACAAACATCTGTACCTTAAACATATAGATGATGAAGAATATTTAATATTCTAGCATAGGCAATTCTCTTGTGTGAGTGGTTATTTTGTGTAAATGTCGTATTTGCAAAATGTGTTGTAGGTCAATTATTATCCAAATAAACAGAATTCTGAAGGAATAAGTAATTCATGAAATAATTTCCATTCCATCGTCGTTACGTAAGGCAATACATCTTCATTAATTCTCATGATATAGATACAATATCCTTGGCCTCAGTCTACTGAATTTCTCAAATAACTTCCAGTCTAACGTTTGCTTGACATGGTAGCCTTCTGTTTCTGTAAGAAATATTTCACGGAGCATAGAAACCATTTCATTATCATCATTCATTCAGATGCTAGCCCTTGCAAGCATGTTACGAGTTCCATACATCATCTTTCTGGAATTTCCAATTCTCTGTGTCGTCTGTATTGACTAAGACTTCGCTAAGTTTCTGTAGTTTTGTACTGTCGTCAATATCTTGTTTATAGTTCCTTAGAACATATTCCGGCCTTGCTATGTTTGCGAGTATATACCTTGCTGTCCTCTTCTTCTTTTCAATAATAATAATGTGACAAGTAGGGCCGAGGATCCGGGGCATGATGTGAGTCGACAATGTGGGCGGGGCCAGCAGTGATCAAAACAATGGACCCAGTGATTTGCTATGGCGCGCGTTGCAGGAGTTATCCAATCTCCTTTGAAAATGCTGGAAGTTGGCTAACAATGTATCGGAAACCGTATAATCTTTTACAACAAATATTCACCTGTAACGCAAGCAATACCATTCAAAGAACAGTCACAAAGCAATAATAAGGTACATTCAGGAGATCTAGATATCTCGACATACACAAAAACATGAGGTGTCCGATATAGCAGCGTCACTAGCAAGCACTGCCATGCCCCAGATCTCACACAGAAACCAGAGATTAGGTTCTGTTGAGGATTGTAGCCCTCCGACCGATTAGGTCTTGGGTGCTATCTCCTTCACAGAGTGGTTTTGGACTGAATGATGATGTGTGGAAGGGGAGTCCTGTTTCACAAGTCATAGCTGGTCAGAATATGACCTGCACCCCGTAGAGGGGCGACGCACGTAGGAGGCCCTGGTTTGAAACCAGGGTTTCTGAATGCATTACAGGTGGTACTTTGCTCGTGCGTTGTGATAGGGTAGTAAGCTGATGTGACGTGGGTCACCCATCCAGGCGGACGCCACGCCCAATGTTGTTTAACTATCAATGACATAGTGCTGGAAGAAGAAGGTGAGGAAGTGAGTGTATGGATCGGGGGGGGGGGTTGGCTGATAGGGGCTGCTTGGCAGGGAATAACCACGAATACTTGATGGGGAGGAGGTTGACTTGGGCTAATATACAATTAGCTGTCTACTGGGCATGGAGGGGAATGCTGGGGTGGCTTGGGGGGAAATTAGACTAATTAGAAGGTGGAGGAGGTGGTTGGTTTCTTGACTGGGCTGGGGGGTGGTACCATGGTAGGAGGCAGGGATGGTACCATGGTAGGAGGGAGGTGAGTTAGTGTGAGGTGGGGGTTTGGTAGTGTGTAGGTGTCTGGAGTGTTTATAGTGGGCCTTAACTGCTTGCTTGATGTAGGGGCAGCCAGGATATGAGGCAGCGTGACTGCCATCGCAGTTAGCGCACCTCGCCTGGTCCCTTGGTATAGTACAATCGGTATGGCGGTGGGGGCCTCCCTGAAAATTATCATTATAAATACAAGTCATGTGTATAGTTGATGCTGAGTAAGAAAGTAACTTGCGATTAAAAGGAACCTTGCTGTAATATACTGAACAGGTTGTGTAAGGAAATAGGTTGATATGTTCTATTTGTAATATAATATTTTATGTTGGGCGCATTAAGTAAGGTTTACAGAAGCTGCAATGTCATGGCCAAATCGTCTGGTATTCAGCCTGGCAAGTGCTGCCACCCCTTGCCCTCCAATGAAACTCGGGAACATTTCGACAGTATATCCGTACATTACCGATATCCTTCAAGAGGACATTTTTGAATATGACCTTGTGTTGGATGAAAATGGTTCAAATCATGTACATGTTGGAGAAGATACACTGTAGATAATAATGTCAGATGTCCTGCAATATTAGACGAACATGAAAGTTCACCTGCGTTAACATCAGAAACTGACTCCTGTTCCGATACCAAGATCACCATCTAAAAGAGGAAGAGAAAGAAGAGCACAAGAATTCACCAAGGTAACTTCACAGAAATATCAAGAAAATGTACGGAAGAGAAAACGCCAAAATGAAAAATCCTTCAGATCGAAAAACACCAATGAGAACTCGGCGTTTTGGCAACGGCGAAGGTAGATCCTCAATCAGAGTTAACTGCTCAGAGCAGCAGCATGTGATGGCTATTTTTATGACGACAACTGTAATAAGGCATGTGTCCAATGAAGTGAGGAATGCAGGAAAAGTCTATGAAGGAGCTATACCGAACGAATGGAAAGTTGCTATAGTAGCCCCTGCGTACAAACATAATATAGACATACTGTAAAGCTGAAAATTACAGACCAGTAAGTTTGACATGCGTTGCATGTAAGCATTGGGAAGGCATTCTTTCTGATTGTACTAGATATGTTTGCGAAATTAATAACTGGTTCGAAAGAAGGCAGTCCGAGTTTAGGAAAGGTTATTCCACTGAAGTTCAACTTGTAGGATTCCAGCAAGGTATAGCAGATATCTTGGATTCAGGAGGTCAAATGGATTGTTTCGCGATTGACCTGTCTAAAGCATTTCATAGGGTGGATCATGGGAGACTACTGGCAAAAGTGTGCAATTGGACTAGACAAAAGAGTGACTGAATGGGTTGCTATATTTCTAGAAAATAGATCTCTGAGAATTAGAGGAGGCGAAGCTTTATTTGAGCCTGTAATAACTTATTTATTACTCTATATATAATAACATCATCCGCAAAAAGCCTTCTCTCTGATTCCACTTCTTTACTCATATCATTTATATATATATATAAGAAAACATAAAGGTCCAATAATACTGCCTTGAGGAATTCCCATATTAATTATTAGATGATCAGATAAAGCTTCGTCTACCCTAATTCTGTGAGTTCTGTCAATATTCTGAGGTCTTACGTGATGTCTCATTCTCCCTAAGTGCGGGAAAAGTGGACATTTTGCATCTTTCCATTATTTGATACATAAATCTGTTAAGTAATTTTTATTTTTGCCATACATATCAGGAAACATAAACTAACTGTGTACAAAATCTCAAGGAAAATACTTAAAATAATATGTAAATAAAAGCAAAAGCAAAGTCACTTCCGTACAGGCCACGAAGGCCCTTGGAGGACTGGAAGGTAAAGGCTTCCACCATTGTTAACCTCGGCACTCGATGGGGTAGAGTGGTTAGCTCTACGCTCGGCCGCCTTTGGCCCCAGGAATTAACCAGGTACTCATTTTTGGTGTAGGCTGAGTGAACCTCAGGGCCATATGCACCTCCGGAAGTGGAAATCTCGTTTCTTAAATTTTATGACTTCCTGACGGGGATTCGAACCCACGTCCTTCCGGGCGAACCGAGCACGCCTTTACCGCCTCGGCCAGGCAGCCCCTAATATGTGAATAAAGTATGATGAAAATTACGGGTTGTTTTAACTTAGTGTGACAGTTTCTTTCTGAAAAGGTATTTTAATATGCAAGTAAATCTACACTCATATTTTTTCTGTATAACCCTTTAAGAACTAGTTGGCAAATATGTAGAACTGGCCTCATTCCTGAGGTATTTTTCAAATTGTTTGAAACTCACTCCTGTATTCCAAAAAATCGTGCAATATATTCGATCATAATATCCGTATTCTGCAAAAGACGCACAGTTAGATTTCCAGCAACACTGTCCAAAATTGCACAACTGTTTGCTGTCAAAATTTCGTATCTTAATACAGACATGTCACTTTCATAGATACCGGAATCGGCGCTAATAATAATATTCGCATTATTTCTTCCTCATTCAGCGAAACACTTGACCCCACCATTAAACAAAATACTTGAGATTGTTCGCTGAGATACAAATATACAGTCGAACCTCGATATATCGAATCTCCATTACTCGAATTTTCAGTATCTCGAAGTAACTTAAATTTCCCGTCCGTTTGTCAGATTCTTCACGTGCATTTATTCTCTATTACTGAAAATTCGGTTACACGAATTTCTCGAAGCAAACATTTATGTCTTTGAAACAAAAAATGCTCTGTATCTCTAAATTTGTGCAACATTAACTGTGCAATACGGCATTTGTGTTTTGTGAGGAACAGTTAACAAGTAAAGAAAGGTTTACAGTGATGCTGGGAGTTATTATGACGCGAACAGAAAAACGAACGTCTAGTGATCGGAAAATCGGCGAAGCCTCGCTGTTTCTCGGGTGTGAATTAATGACCGATCACGTACGAAAGCAACCCCCGAAGTCGCGAATGACAAGCTCCATTTACGAATGTCGATTGCGCGGTGTTGACGAGAAGTTTCAAAGTGGAGGGAGGAAAGGTTAACAGTAACAAACTTGGGGTAGGCCTATAATTCAAAAGCGGAAGACAGATGTCACCAGATGTATTGTTGAAGGGCATACATGTACGAGTATAGTAATTAAAAGGTTAAATATCTATTTCCCTTGAAAATTTCCAGTGTACTCATATCATTTATGTATATATACCAGGTAAATGCATCAGTTTTTGCCGGTTTTGTGGTAACGTAAACACGTAATTTTCAAGGGAAATTCACCTTTTTAAATTCAAAATATTGGCCATCGGCTTCCACACAATTCTCCCATCTTTCAACTAAGTTATGAATACCATGCCGGAAAACTGCTTGTCTTTTTCGGCAATCCATTCGTCGAGCCATTTTTCAACTTCCTCTAAATTGCTGAAGTGCTGCTCTGTGAGTGCGTGCTCCATTGATGCGAAGAGGTGAGAGTCAGATGGCGCCAGGTCGGGGCACTACGGCGGGTGCGGAAGGATGTCCCATCCAAGCGATTTCAAGGTGTCTTCCACTGGTTTTGCTGTGTAAGACGGCGCATTGTCATGTAATAAAATCACTTTGCCGTGTCTTCTGGCCCATTCCGGTCGTCTTTCGATCAATGCGTGATTTGAATGAATCATTTTTTGGCGATAGAGTTTTGCCCTAATGGTTTAGCCGGACTTCAGGAGTTCGTAATACACAATACCGATACCAGAACACGCACCGTCTTTGACATTGAAATCACCACGTTTAAATTATCGAAACCATGTCTCACATGTTCTAATCGATGGAGTGTGTTTACCATATGTTTCCACCAGCAAAGGATGACTTTATACAGCCCTTTTCTTTTGATTAAAAGAGAAAAGCGTGCCGCAAATGTTCTTTTCCAGACAAAAACTTCGACATAATCTCTGAATGATACAACACAGACGCTAGTGTTAGGCTGACGTATGCATCAAATTCATATGCTGCGTACTGTTTGCTAGCGCCATATCTTAATGAAATTGGAAAAGGCTTATGCATTCACCTGCTATATATACCAAGCGGCTCACGAGCGCCGTACTTTCTACTTACAACTGTCCCGCATGCACTAGTGATGCATGGGATGCCTAATCACTTGTTTTCTAAGGAGTGCTACAACGTGCTCTATTGTGGATGTTGTGAAACAAATAGCAGTCATTTTACTGCACACGTTCCATAACAGGGTGCAATTGTAAACACGACAAACGTGCAGAAAATAGAATTTAATATCTTATTGATTTACACACATATAGACATTCCACTCTGTAAAAGAGTTGTTTGTATGAAACAAAAACTAATACTGTTCAGCGGAATACGTTTGTAGAAGGCAGACGTCTGTTTGAAGCCTCAGCTGCATTCTCACCAGACTAAAATTATTTCTGTCTGTTCTTCGTTGCTGAACACACTAGCCGTTGCCGATATCCAGACAGCAAATGTAGTGCTGCTGTACACTAGTACACATACCAGCCTAGTATTGCGTGGTCGTAAACGAAATTCACTAATCCAAGGGGTTGCATTCGACGGGTAGCGCTGAGGAACATGCTGCGAGCGAACGTCCGGTTGTTATCTCTTCATATTCTTAAATAACGTGCCTTTTGGCAGTACTGCCCCTGTTAAAATCGGTTTGTAGATCTCCCGTCCATCATTTGTGCATGCGGGACATTTATTAGTAGAAAGTGCAGCGCTCGTCAGCCGCCTGGTATATAATAAAACATAAGTAAAATAGTACTGCCTTGTTGGGCCCCACCCTAACTGATTACAGGATCGGAGAATGCTTCACCTGATCTAATTCTCTGAGTTCTATTTTTCTATAAACACAGCCACCCATTCAGTCATATTTTCCGTGACTACCATTCAGATTACGTCTTAGTTCCGGAACATTAAGCCGGAGTGTGAGCATGTGATTCGTTACAATAAGGTTCGAATGTGTGTGGCCTGATTTGATAGTCACTTTCACGTCAGAAGATGTTGATGAAGACGGTCTCCACAGATAAGATGAAGATGATTGCTGGACATCCCCAGCTGGTCAGACACCTGCCCTCAAGTATCGACCGTTCAACCCCTCCTCGCGCACTGCAGATACCCCAACCTCTGTGATTGGTCTGCGGCTTAAGCCTGCCTTTTCACCAGTCCGCTGTTTTTAAAATATACGTAGACTACTATTGACAAAACATGTACAGCAAGGGGATCAACTAATTACTACCGGATAAACCTATTATGTCCTGTCAGCTGACGTTATTATCAGCGGATATCACATTGGCAGAGTAACGAGGCGGAAAATATGGCAATATCCTCTCAGTAGCACACAAAAGGAGTGTTACATTAATCCAAGCAGATTACCGTTAGCGAAAGTTATTTTGATTTGTATGGAGATAAATTACAAAACCACTATTACGTCCACTTATGTGGTGTAGTGGTTAGTGTGATTAGTGATTAGCTGCCACCCCCGTAGGTTCGGGTTCGAATCCCTTCTCTGCTACGAAATTTGAAAAGTGATACGAGGACTAAAACGGTGTCCACTCAGCCTCGGGAGGTCAACTATGAAGAGGGGGTTCGATTCCCACCTCAATCAATCATTCAATACTTATATGCATTTAGGGCAGTCGCCCAGGTGGCAGTTTCCCTATCTGTTGTTTTGCTAGCGTTTTATTAAGTGATTTCAAAGAAATTGGCAATTTATTGAACATCTCCCTTGGTAAGTAATTTCAGTCCCTAACTCCCCTTCCTATAAATGAATATTTCCGCCAATTTGTCCTCTTGAATTCCAACTTTATCTTCATATTTTGATCTTTCCTACTTTTAAAGACGCCACTCAAACTTATTCGTCTACTAATGTCATTCTACGTCATCCCTCCACTGACAGCTCGGAACATACCACTTAGTCGAGCAGCTCGCCTCAGCATCCTCAAAGTGGTTTTCCGTGGTTTCTCACTTCTTCTCCGGTTAAATGCCGCGATGGTACCTAACTTAAGACCACGACTGCTTCCCTGCAACCTTCCCATCCCACCCCCCCACAAGGCCCCTGTTCAGCATAGCAGGTGAGACCACCTGGGCGAGATACTGGCCCTCCTCCCCAGTGCACTGCCACGACCACATGTCTCACGCTCCAGGACACTGCCCTTGAGGCGGTAGAGGTGGGTTCCCTCGTTCAGTTCGAGGAAAAAACCAACCCCGAATTAAGAAAGAAAGAACGAAAGCCACTATTAACCATTTCAATTTAGTTTGACTATGGTATCGAATTGTCAGGCACATGCTGTTACGAATAAACCACGGAGTGTTTTTATGAACTAACGCACATTCGTGACAAGCTTCGAACGAAGGATGCTGACCACTGCAAGTACGAAATTACACTTCGGTACTCGAACTAATGTCACCCAAAAAGTATGCTAGATATCGACGTCAGACGTGGAACATATTCTCACCAGGTTGCTTAGTAGTTCGGTAGGGTGCGATACCTTCCAAAGCTGTACCGTTTGTGAAGAGAGACCAACATTACCTATGTTTACGTCTTCATCGGCTATATCGGAGTCACTAGATCTCTCTGTGGATCAGTGGTAGAGTTTCGGGCTCTGGATCGCAAGATAGCGACTTAAAATCTGGCAGAGGTAGTTGGATTTTTGAAGGGCAGAAAAAGTCCATTCTCCACTCCTTACAGTACGATGTTGGCATGCAAAAGATCCCTGATAAATCATTTGATGTTTACCCGACAAAATTCGATAGAACTCAGTCGTAGAAGCCCGGGAGAGATTTGCTTTACTCTGCCATTTAATAGGCCGAGAGTAAAAAGGAACGTCGAAATTGACGAGCAGACAGCCAGATAGTGTCAAATCAAATTGCTTGCACGCGGAAGATGAGGCCATACGGCTATTATTATTATTATTATTATTATTATTATTATTATTATTATTATTATTATTATTATTATTATTATTATTATTATTATTATTATTGTTCAGGGGATATCCGTGGAGCAGAAAGAGGTGAAAGAAGGTGCTGGGAGAATGGGTCTATCTACAATACCAAAATTAATTTAAAATTTGAACTGAAGGTTGTATTTCTTCAAAAACAACAAACTTAACAATGTTTCACTTGGTGAAAATAACAATGATATCTCAGGTACAACGCCAAACAAGGGTTGAACACCCCAGAATAGGGAATTTAACAATTTTGGGCTTCAAGCCCTCGATTTACAAGTGCTGAGCTACAAGGTCAAGTTTACAAAATTTACAGTTCAAAATGAGGAATAATTTAGTCAAAGGAAGAAATCCTCCAATTCAAGAGCACTTGCTCCAAAAATTACACTGTCTAGCCTTCCAGAGGCAACCCTCACTATTACCAAAACTTATGAAAGAGCTTACATGCTCTCAGTTTCTTACAGCCTACTCAAGGCAACATTACATCCAAGTCTTACACTATCTGTCCTGTAAGTGACTAATTTCATGTTTTAATCCGTATTGAAATCTGTTGATATACAATACTAAAGTTTTATTATGAATCCACCTGTTCAATACATTATAATGTTGTTACATTTAAAATAACTTCATTAGTTAAAAAGTTATATATGGGACATGTTTCGCTCCCTTACAGAGCATCATCAGCCAAATCTGAATCTCAAATAATTGTTATTTACGTAAATAAAGACTTAAGAACTATTAGAAATTTTTTGACAAACTTAAAACTTATTCTATTAGAAAAATCATAAAATATAAAATCTTTGTATACATGGCTTAATTACATGTGCTTAATAGGAAGATACATTAAAATTATGGAAGAGAGAGTACTAAAATATAAAATAAATAATATATATTATGTCCAAAATCCTAGAAAGACGTGAAAATCAATCTTAGGAGCTAAATTTGAGGATTTTCTTGGCAATGAGATCTGGTAAAAAAGTTATTTATCCCTTGTGGATAAGAGTCTATAAAGATTCAAATTTATCGTCAATTTGATGATTGAACTTATAACAGGTTAAATGTTGGTCTTCAAGAAATTTAAATGCTTGTTGTCATGTGACCTCGGCGAATGCTGTTGAAAAAATATGTTCTTATAGATGTCGAGGACCGTTCGTTGAACTAATGGATTTGATAAGGATGATTGAAAGGGACGTAAATCAACGTTTGTGTTGAAAGCTGCTGCTTGGTTTATCTTGTTGAATGTCCCTCCAATTGCTGTTTGTCGGTTTGGTGTTGTCCGAAGTTATGTGGTTATGTGACCACAATTGGAGGGACATTCAACAAGATAAACCAAGCAGCAGCTTTCAATACAAACGTTGATTTACGTCCCTTTCAATCATCCTTATCAAATCCATTAGTTCAACGAACGGTCCTCGACATCTATAAGAACATATTTTTTCAACAGCATTCGCCGAGGTCACATGACAACAAGCATTTAAATTTCTTGAAGACCAACATTTATCCTGTTATAAGTTCAATCATCAAATTGACGATAAATTTGAATCTTTATAGACTCTTATCCACAAGGGATAAATAACTTTTTTACCAGATCTCATTGCCAAGAAAATCCTCAAATTTAGCTCCTAAGATTGATTTTCACGTCTTTCTAGGATTTTGGACATAATATATATATATTATTTATTTTATATTTTAGTACTCTCTCTTCCATAATTTTAGTGTATCTTCCTATTAAGCACATGTAATTGAGCCATGTATACAAAGATTTTATATTTTATGATTTTTCTAATAGAATAAGTTTTAAGTTTGTCAAAAATGTTCTAATAGTTCTTAAGTCTTTATTTACGTAAATAACAATTATTTGAGATTCAGATTTGGCTGATGATGCTCTGTAAGGGAGCGAAACATGTCCCATATATAACTTTTTGACTAATGAAGTTATTTTAAATGTAACAACATTATAATGTATTGAACAGGTGGATTCATAATAAAACTTTATTATTGTATACTATCTGTCCTCACAAGGCACGATTTACAAATGGAAATAGTTTTACACAGGGGTATCTAGTACCCAACCTACAGGACATTTGTGGAAAAAGAACAGGTTAAATAAATGGCCCGAACACAAACTGAATGGAGGCGTACACTTGCGCTCCTAAATAATGAAATATTAAAACCCTAACAGGGCTCTGTGCCTGACGAAACAGGGGCTAGTCCCAAGCTACTGAGGTGACTCACATGGAAATAAATTTAATACATTATATGAAAGAAAATAGTACGAAATCGTAGTCACCTCAAACCAAGATGAAGGGGAGCTCAAGATGGTAACTCACTCTCTATCCCCATTTAGAGTTAAAGACTTGATGAAGTTTTACATTAGCCGAAAGAATATTTAAATTTTAGAAAAGTTTTATTACATAGTTAAGAATTCGGACCTTCCCCTCGGATAAGTATGCGGAGGTAGCTAAGGAAAGGAGAATTTAGGTGACCATTACCTGGCTGATGTACTGCCTGCCGATGTATGAGGCGTCACGCCTCCTCCTTTAACACACGCACTCAGAAAGACGACGATCAAGAGACAACGAAACTTGAAAAGCCGCAACTTATATACCCTCAGGGAAGGTTCGAGAGGATTCCGGGCTAATCCGGACACACCTTCTGATTTTTATTGGCTGAACCCAAAAGTTACACTCAAAACCGATTGAGAAGCCTGTGATAGGCTGAAAATTGATTACAGAAAATTTTCATTGGCCAGATTCAAAACTGGCGGAATGAGACAGAAGTGTTGCAAACCTAGAATTACATAAAGAAAACAAATGAAAGTTGAGAAAACCTATAAACACAAAATTTCTTTCAATAACAACTTCCTTTACCTTGCACCAGAATGCATTACTATAGTATTTTGGTAGTGACATCTGTGTAAAAACGTCCAAACTTCTTGATGTACAGCAAAAACAAAACCAATAAACTCCAATCAGTTTAGGAAATTCACAATAATACAATTACTTAATGTTTCAGTAGTGACATCTTCTGATAAAAGTCTCGACTTTATGTAGTAACAATTTCACATTTTGATCGATAAGGGAGTTCATTAAGGCGCTTATTTTGAAAATGCGGAGTTGAGGTGTACCTCCCGGTACAATTATTATCATCTGACAATAGATCTGCTCATAATTCGCCGCATATATCGTTGCAGCTGCACGCGCCGCGCCATTTTGGTAAGGAATAGCTCTATATTTCCGATATTCTTTTGTTAAGTGCATGAAGGTATAAAGAAATAAAGATGCAGAAATACCGGCCTTGCACTCTGTATTCCATGACTGCACTGTTTGAAACTTATAATCGCGCCACCAGATTGTAGCAGTGATCAAGGGAACGTAAGTTGCATAAGAATGATATGTCTCGGGGCTAATGACCCATGTGTTAATCGACAATGAATGACAATACGTCGCTAATAAGTGGTGTTTTAAAAGAAATATCTTGTCCTCACAGCGAGCCTTCGGCAGCAGTCTTTACCTGGAACTGGCGATCGTCCATAATCTTTACTAACAGGTTTCACCTTTCACTTCGCTGTGCAAGCACCAGGTCAAATCATACGAGTACAGCATATCAATGTAGTCAGCTTTAATTACACGGACGTTGGCTGTCACAACTGTTTGGCTCGACTCCAGACAAGACCGATAACAAGCACAATGAACTCACGTGATCCTTCGACACACTGAACTTTGAGCTCATGACTCGAAATGATTACTCAACAAGAACAACAGCAACAAACGTTCGTACACAAACTGTGCAAACACAGTTTAGAAAATTGTCGGGAAGACATGAAAAAGGCGGCCGAGAAGGATATACATAGGATATGAAGAGGTAAGAAGAGGAGCGAGAAACAGAAGAAATTGGCTGCAACGACAAGGTGAAGGCGACAAGATGATGAAGAGTTGTTCGCAAAGTGGCTGACAGATATTGGTATCAGACGTAATCAACTAAACTTCGCGTGGAATTGAAAAGTAAATAACAACAGAATTTCTGCTCCTTGGGTGAATGGTCAGTGCACTGGCTGGGTCGGAAATTTAACTGCATTTCGGTCAGTTATTAAAGCTCTAGGACTTACAAGAGTTTGTGTTCGTATACACACCTTAATCTGCATACAGCCCACCATACTACCAACCACTGCAGAAACACTCAGTAGTGAATGCATCCCCACAGTGGGTTGGTATGAGGAAGGGCATCCAGTCGCAAAAGTGGGTCAAATCCACAGAAATTGCTGACCTCAAGAAAATGGGGAAAGTTACAGGAATAATACGAAGCATAGCAATAGAAACAGCGATTTGGAAGGAATAAAGGAAATCACGTTTCCTTTTGAGAGAATCAAATTATCATAAATATATCTCCCGATCATGGCCATCCATCCATACTTTACATCACAGCCTGCACGGTTGCTAGATGACACGTCCGTCACGCTAACTTCTATAACTCAAATTTTTAGAGCACCCCGAGCTATAAGTCTTATTTAAGTTCAAAATACAACACTGCTTCAGGAGAAAAATAAACCTGTCTATTCAGACAAGCATCCAGTTTCTTCACCAAGCATATTGCTGATCAATATCTGGAATCCAATCACCCGAACATTCTCCCGAAAGACACCTCCCCCTCCCGTAAATGAGCAATACTAAACACATCTACCACAGCGTTTTTGTGTTTAACAAAAAGTTATATACAGTATACCGCACACTGTATGTATGTTGTATGTTGGGTATTCAGCCCGAAGGCTGCTTTGATCGTCAACAGCTCCACCAACAGCTGTTATAGATGGCCTAGTCGTCACTGAAGAAGTGTACGAGGGAAATGAAGAGTGAAGTTGTTTCCGTTGCTTTCTTCACTGAGCTATAAGTTGTTATTGTATATCAGTATGCAAAGCTCACTGCATAAGAAATGGCATTACTAGCATCGCCCATACCTCAGAGACTTTCATATTGTCAAAGCCAAAGATGAAACTGAGACAAGTGAATGAAAGTAACAAATTAGTTCTAGCCCACACCAGAAGACGAAGTGCTGTGTAAACACAGTAAAAGAAGAAAAACATTTACGATAGTCTGCCACTATTGTAATTGTAAATTTGATGTTCTATACAGCCTACCGCGATTTATTTACAACGAGAGCACCATCTTATAACAGAGTATCCGTGTGACGTCACATATTTAGAGCAATTTTTGCCTTACTTTGAAGCGCATTGTGATGAAAACTTCGTTTCATATTTTCAATTTCGCTATGCAAGTAGTAGCCACCTCTTTTGTCTGTCAATTGAGACATTAAACATAATCGTAGGTTAAATGCTCTCGGCGATACAGGTGTTCTACCCAAACACCAAAAAGCGTCTTTTTTTCTTTCTAGTACTCGTTGTCGAGGAAAGTAAGTCTACGTTAAAATTTTAAAAAAATCGAAATTGGAGCCAATACGTCATAAGTCAACAAATACGTTATTTTCTTCCTTGGAGTCAATGTGTTCATTTGTTAGGTTTCTAATTAATTCGACTGTAAAGTCAGTCGTAAATGAGATACTCTACATTGAATTTTGTGTTTAAAGCCACCTCTAAAGCCCACCTCTTGGGAAAAACAGTCCACAGCGCCTCCAGAAATATGGAGTACCACAAGGCTACGTCTTAGCACCATTGCTTTATAATATATACACCAGTGACCAGCCTAGAACAGAAGATACTCGGAGGTTCATCTACGCCGATGATATTGCAAAAGTCACGCAAGGTAGTATCTTTGCAAAAGTAGAAAATTTTCTGTCATTTGTTTTACAAGTATGTGGCACATTATATCATAATACCCTAACGGATATACTGAAACATGCTACTCGTTTATAACCATTTGTTCAATCTCTATCATTTCCGCGTTTGCCTGCAAACAAAGGTATTGCTTGCGTTCCGATTATGAAATTCTCTGCAGAGTTTGTGTCCCTATTTCAGATAAATATACTATGTTACTATCTGTCGCCGTCTATGAAAAAAGAAGCTTGTAGGAACTCGTCAGCTTGTGACTGTACTAGTAGCAAGGCTGCAGAGGGGGAAAAAGAAGAGAAGGCAGCTTTACAAAGAGACAAGAAAGCTATTTGTCAATAAAAGCTCTCTCACAGGCGATAGATGTGAATCGTACAGATGTTTGCTCAAGATCAAAAGACTCCTCCACTTTAGATACCGAGATCTCGTCTAATGGGCCTCTTGTCGGAGGACGAATAATTGAAAGCTAGGGACAACGAGATTGCAAATATCGCGTTCTTTGTCAGACAGATCAATTAGACGGCGGCAGCATTCGTCGATAAACGAGAGGGAATTAATTCATGTGGTACTTTTCTAATTAGCACGGCGGGGATTTTTCTGTATAATTAAAATATTTCTATCCGTACTTATTTTAATATTCATCTGATATTTGGTGTTTACACAAAACATAACCTATATCGGGTTGAGTTAAATTTCTGTCTCTTATGGAATCACTGGAGAATAGTATGATACATGAGTTTAGGTTAACGGCGAGTAGGATTTTAGCCATGCATTCAGAAGGAGAGATTCATAAAACCTTATATTCTCAAGGAAAATTCTTATCAGTGAGGCCAGGCTGAAGTCCTTTGACAATCATGAATTTTACGGCGTAATCTGTTATGATTAATAATAATGTCGTAAGCAACAGTCAGATATACGAAGGCCACATGATTAGCGCATTTGCTCCCAAAGATATTCTCTATGTACTAAGTAATGTTCAGCATGTGTACACAGCACGACTTGTCTGCCTGTTCAGGACTCACCTTGCTACCAATAGAACAGTAAATTCCGTTGAGATGCATGCTCTTCAGCAATTTATAGGTGTGAGCAAAAGTGAGACTGGTGGAACGTTCTATGAGCTATCAGAAGTCTTCCCAGGTTTTAGGATCGCAACCTAGGAATCTTCAGCCTGGATGCACAACTTATCATGTGGAGTTTTAAAATCGTTGAACAGGCTGAAGGTTGAAGTTTCACGCTGCAAAACCAACCTGAAGAAGTGGAACATACTCTACTACAGCGATGAGCTCTGCGACTGCGGTATCTCACAAAAGCCAAATCACTTGCGCGTAACAAGTGTTCACATGAAAAGCCTACAGCTGCAAATACGGGCTGTTTCATACAGGACCGGGCGAGTTGGCCGTGCGCGTAGAGGCGCGCGGCTGTGAGCTTGCATCCGGGAGATAGTAGGTTCGAATCCCACTATCGGCAGCCCTGAAGATGGTTTTCCGTGGTTTCCCATTTTCACACCAGGCAAATGCTGGGGCTGTACCTTAATGAAGGCCACGGCCGCTTCCTTCCTACTCCTAGGCCTTTCCTATCCCATCGTCGCCATAAGACCTATCTGTGTCGGTGCGACGTAAAGCCCCTAGCAAAAAAAAAAAAAAAGTTTCATACAGGACCTAGCCGCACTTTACTCAACACTTAGTTGTATGGAAACTGCAGAAACCTATAGTGGAGGCGTAATGAGGCGTTCAAGGCAGGATGAGGAGTTAGGTAGTTAACCATTACTTCCATCACTGGGTCAGAATGTGGTATTACAGCACAAGCAACCTTTCATAACATGCAAATGCTCTAATTGTGCTGACGATGTCGTTACTCAACACCACGCAGCCATAAATGAGACTGAGACTTCAGTAGAAGCTACATTTTGACTTCTGCCAAAAGTGTTGGTGATGGTGGTGTTTACTGTTTCTTTTGTTAACTGTTTAACTAGCAAATCGAAAGTTTTCGACGACGGAGGGAAGGGAAAGTGATAGGATTAGGAGGGTAGTGGCCATGGCATTAATTAAGATGCAGTCCCAACATTTTCCTGTTGTGAAAATGGGAAACTGCGGAAAGCGATCTTCAGGACTACCGATGGTGCGAGATTACTGTTTTAACCCGCGAGTGGTCGCACGGGAGACTTTCTCTCACATTAAAATAAAATTTAATACAATTTAAAATAAATATATCTTCTATAAATTTGCGGGGCGTAAGAGTGAAACAAATTACGGAAATGAGACATAAAGACTGTATTGTACAGTTTAGATAATAAACTGATTATCCGTATATTACAGGAACAAATTACTCCTTATTGGAAATTAGTCATTAGCTCAGTCTCATGTAAGTATGTAATATTCACAAAAGTGTCGGGCTGAATGGCTCAGACGGTTAAGGCGCTTGCTCTCTGAGCCCAAGTTGGCAGGTTCGATCCTGGCTCAGTCCGGTGGTATTCGAAGGTGTCCAGATTTGTCAGCCGTAGCTTTATTGGCATATAAAATAACACTTTTGGGACAAGATTTAGGCACATCGGCATCTGCGAAACCGTAAAAAGTAGTTATTGGCACGTAAAAATGAATGTAGAACTTTCTGACAGTCGCAATACAAAAGCAAAAATCAAGTACAATAGCTCTTCTCTCTAACATTTGAGTTAGCTGGAGTTTGTAACAGTGTTTATTTCCCAGCATTCTTCCTCGACTCGTGATTTTTGAAGACTCATTTATCATTAACTGCAAATGGAGAAAGTTTCCCTCTCGACTCCAACATAACACAACCGCCAGTGGTCGCGCAATGAGAGAACCTCTTACACAGGGCGCACGAACTCGTACGAATCTTTGTTCCGACAAATGTGAGTCGCCTTACTCAGGACAGTTATAAACTCAGCTAGAAGAGGGAACAGCCACCTGCCTGCATCGCTGAGAAGTAAACTCACAATCGAAAATAATGTGAGAGAAAATCTCATATAGCGACCATTCGAGGATTAAGAAGAAAACTGGGAGAACTAAGATAATGGCTTTCTGTGGCACGGAACGAGTAAGAAGCAAGATCTGCTTAAATAATTACATTTTGTAAAGAGTGAATGATTTTGAATACCTCGGCTACAAACTGTCTTTCTTTGAAGAACTGGACATACCCGAGAAAATCTCCAAATTCAACAGATGTTTGGGAATCATCAATAAAGTGCTTAGACCATCATTAGTTCAAAAACACACCCTTGCAAGAATCGACAAAACTTTGGCAAGATCTGTACTTTGCTATGGAAGTGAAGCGTGGACCCTGAGGAAATGCAATGAGAGAAGGGTAACTAAGTGGGAACACAAAAGAAATACAGAAGTGATGAATGATCTTACAAGCAGACCTGTATTGGAATACATCTATGGATGCCAGAGAAATTGGCCAGAACACCTAAACATTATGGACAGAAGCAGGATCCCCAAAACAGACATAAATTACTGTCCCGGTGGGAAGAGATCTCTGGGACGCCCCAAGAAGAGATGGCGTGAAAATGCAAATCTCTTGTATAGACCGTAACAGTTTTTCTATAGGACTAATGAATGAAAGGATGATGATTATGATGATGATGATGATGATGATGATGATGATGATGATAATGATGATGAAATTGCAAGCGTCTTCTATGAAAACTAATCTGAAGAGAAATTGAAGTGATTTGACACTTCAAAGAATTGAAGTATTGGACAAAGAAAGGGAAGTGTCACGAGGTGTTTGTAAGAATTAAATATTCCCTAGGATTGGGAAACCTAATACCGTCAGGGCCAGAAGAGAACAAGAGTTGACGAAGAAAGGTCGGGTAAGACAAATGAAACTGAAGAGCCTGACGCAAGTAATTGGAAGCAATGACTGACTCAGCTCGTGAACCCGTCTTCGCAAATCGACACTCCAAACCTGAAAGCCTCTAGTGCCCCTTTAATGGCCGGGCACACTGTCACCACACAGCCACGGGGCACGTTGGTCCTATACCGGGAGATAAAGGCAGTTATACTGTACCCATCACGAATAGCCTCGTCGTCTCAAAATGTTCGAATTTCAAATGACGGTACTGTTGTAAAACACCCTACATGTATACAATGTTATTATAATAAACATAAAGTTAAACAAAATTACAAAAAAAGCATACACAATTGTCTGGACCAGATACAACCAAAAATCCATATTCCAAAGTGCAAATTACGACACTACAACACAGTTGTAAAACCAGAATTGGAAAACCAGAATTGGAAAATGAGATTTAGTGGCAGATCACAAAGAAAAACAAAAGAAGATAATTCTCAAGAAAATTCTAGAACCTAAATGCGAAAATTGTATTTAGATGGAAAGGAAATCACAGGAAATGCATCAAGTAACAAAAAAATCACAGACACCGTTAGGAAAAGAATATTAAAATTCTGTGGTCGCCTGATCAGGATGGATAACAATAAGCTAACAAAGAAAACAATAAATCTCACAGTATCTCTAAAAAACCACAACAACTGGCTTACAGAAATAAATAAAGATCTTCAGGAAATTGGTATAAATGAAGAAATGTTGCAAGACAGAAATATATTCAGAAATCTGATAAACAAACACAAATTTGCTGAACAACCTAAAAGACAAGCTAGAGGATGGACGGAAGAACGCAAAAAGAAGCACAGCGAAAGGATGAAGAGATTATGGGGAGACAAGAAGAAACGTTGTGCTAAATAAGTTCACACGTGCTCCTTAGTTGGGCATAACGAATCAAAAAAATACAAAGTTAAATGAAACGGTGCGGAAAGGTTCATTGTTATCATCAGCCGGACTTCATGCCCTGTTCTAAAAATGGCATCTCGATCTTGTGGTGGGCCTCTTGTATAGACCCGAGGATGCCACGAACCCGCGCAAACATACGTCTAGTCCGATTTTTTAAATGCAGCTATTGCTTTGTCATATAGGTATAACCTTGATCATGCACAAATTTTATTATGAAAATATTTTGTCCTATCAATTATTCTTCAGGTTTCTTTCACATGTTTCAGTCTAATTTGATGACGCAATTGGATATTATTCTAAAAAACTGTCGATGTCTTCAGTTTCCTCATATTTAGCTGTAGAAATTTTGGTTCTTTCGCCTGAAACGCGATGGTTGTTTCTTCTCTTCGAACCTTCGGGATTCACATCCACTTGAAAATCAGATGTTTCAGCTTCCTTTCCCAAACTGGATACCAAATCCTTGAGATGTCTTTTTTATCAGACTGTTGAAGATATAATTACATCCTTCAAAGGCATTATTTGTTTCGCGTTGTCTTCCATGAGAGTTCTACACCACAAGGTCGACGAAGTAGTCGAAAACCCTTCCAAACAAAATGAATGAAAATAAAAATTCAGGTTCAGCGTAATGAAGTACGGACACAGAGATACTGAAATTAAATATTGAAATAAACCTGTCACCTACGCAACTACCTACACTTCTTGGATATTTTAGGACTCGTTAGAAAATAGGTAAGAACGCAAACCAATTTTGATACTATAAAGTGTAGACTAGCCCGTTCTTCCGTAATGTAGCGACAATAACACACATTCTAAGAGCACTGATGGACCTACCCCGTAAGCTTATGCAACACTCATAACATAACCGCTATGTAGGGTAGACTATACTTTTTACCCACTTCGGTAAATTTTCATTCTAACCTGTTACTGACTACACATTAGCTTATTTATATCCACTACATATTTATTCCCGATATTTTGATGCATGTTTTCAGACTGCACCGAAATATCGACAGATAAAAAACTACTTACAGAAAAGGTATCCAGAACAGCTTTGTGGGAAATCAAAAAAAGGCAGCAGCGGATATTTATGGAGGTGAAAAAATGTTGGGAATGTTTTAATCTTGAGAACATTTCTTAGCAGACAAATTAGGGGTCCCCATACTACTAAAAACGTAAAATTAAGCAATGTCCTCAGTTGTGCCCAAATTTGAATGGCTAAAGGGCAAGAAAATGTTTTAAATAGTGAGTCTTGGATGGCTCTATCAAACTAAATAAAACAAATTTCGAAAAATCATTTCCGGGCTAAATGCAGATCAGGAAAAGCAGACTAAAATCGGTTGTTTCCTTACTCGTTTTCTTTTTTTATTCAAAAACTTGCCAAATTAATTCACATCATTATTTCTTGGTTCAATGCCCTCAGGATTTTTTGAATTTTGAAAAATGTACATACCGGTTGTAGGTATTAGAGTTTAAGTGAAACGCTGCATTGCCTCACATTAGCGCTCGTCGTGATAAAAAAAAAAGAGCAACCTGCTAATCTAATCGACTGGATAACGGTGATTAAGGAAAGGATTGCAATTTTTAGGAATAAATAAAGAGAATATATTCTCATACTTTATTACGAGGGTCGAGTCATAAATCATGACAACTACTTTTTTCCTCGCGAACAGGAGACAACACGGAAAATCTAAGATATGCGTTTGGAAATATAGGGCATGTACTTATGCATTGTGCCTGAAGACAAATTCTGACTTCAGGAGATTCTCGTAGGAAAGTGACAGACCATTGGTAAACATTGTTTTATTATGGTATAGACAGCAAATACACACGACTACGTACAAAGGAAAGGTCTCCACTGGGTACAGACCTTCGAAATAATCACCCAAGTTTTCCACTTTGCGTTGCCAGCGGTGGGGCAGGCGCTGAATACCATTCGCTGCATGTGTATCGCTAATTTGTGACACCTCTCTCAGAAATGCTGTTACGATGTCCTCTTTGTTAGCAAACCGTTGTCCACCTCATGGCTTCTTGACCTTGGAGATTAGATCATAGTCACTTTGGCTCAGATCAGGCGGATAAGGCGGGTGTGGCGTGCATTTCTGCCATGGAGAACTACTATTTTAATACACGCTCGTTGCTCCTGCTTGCTGACTTCCATTTTGTGACGCTCTCACTCACAACTGAACTTGGGGGCATGCTTAGACCCACACTGTTGTTTACATACACCATCTAGTGGCATCATAGGCAAGTACAGTACATACCGTACGTTTCCAAATGCATCTTAGATTTTCCATGTTGTCTCCCGTTCGTGAGAAAGAAAATATAGTTGCCATGGCTCATGCCTCGACCTCCGTATATTTTATTTACGTAATAGTCGAAGCTCATAACTATAAGATATTTTCAACATTGAGTTGCTTGCCTGTAGGGCTAGAAGTGTCGATATACAGTTTATACAGGGTGAATCGAAATTCGCGCACTCGGGAGTCGCAGAGCGACTCCTCACATGCCAGCAATAAAAAAATGTCTCTCACAAAAGTTCGTCCTGCGAGTATCCGGGAGAAAAAGGACGTTGAAGAGTGGCAATCTGGCAACACTGTAACCACATGTAGGGTAACTACCTCTGTCAGCACACAACAGTCTTGCTGTATTGTTGGTGCAGTGGATAGAATTCTGGGTTAGCATGCAGGAGGTCGAAAGGGTCGATCCTGGTTTGAGGCGTATGTTTTTTATTTCGTAAATGTAGTCCAGGTGGTATGGTATCTGGCATCTTAATCGTCAACAGCGATTGCAGCGCGTCCTCTGGAAACCATTTGCACTTACATACTACGATCCTAGAAATGGACGAACATTCGTTTTCATTGGTCAGCTTTGAAAGACGCCCTTTCCACGTCGTGGGCGTGAATTTGTTCGCACCTCTTCATCTACTAGATGCGTTACAACGTGTTGCCTTACTGTATTGCAGTATGTAGTGTCCGATGGAAATTAGCAAATAAAAAAGTGCGCCTCAACCCAGGATCGAACCCTCGAGCTCCTGCATGCTAACCCAAAACTCTATCCACTGCACCAACTGTACAGCACGACTAGTATATGCTGACAGAGGTAGTTACCCGACATGTGGTTACAGTGTTGCCAGATTGCAAATTTTGAACGTTCATTATCTGCCGGATATACTCGCAGGACGAACTTTTGTGAGAGATATTTTTTTATTGCTGGCATGTGAGGAGTCGCGCTGCGACGCCCGAGTGCGCGAAATTCGCTTCATCCTGTATATACTTTTTTATGAAAAGAAAATCTGATACACTTCAACATACAGTAGGAGACGAGTTATTACCCAACTACTCTGCTATACAGACATTAGAAGAGAACAAGGTACTGCTCTCTAAATAAGTTAAGGTAAATTTAGATTCCCTACCAAGTATATTTCCACCTCACATGCTGTTAAATAATGGAGTGATAAATGCTTGAAGGTACCGTGTATGCTTGTGTAATGGCCTAATGATACGGGCCATTGAGTGGGCAAACAGCCCTCTGTAGAGAACCCTCCCTGTGTCCTGAGGGAGCAATATGATTAGTAACCACGCCCTCCTGTCTCAAGGGACCAGACCGTCCCTGCCTCCTTGGTTACAACACGCCACAATAACCGGCCACTTAATTTAACGTAACATGCTTTTCTTGTGCCTGAGACACTGAGAACTTCATGGAAGTAAATGAATAAAGAGTCGTAATTATAAATAACCAGCTCTTTTGTATTCGTCATGGTCGAGTTGCTTCCTGCAGCAGTGTTGCCATCTAAAGGACATGAGTAGCAGCAGAAGAGACCTCAACTAAGAATAATAATCAGTCAGTGTTGATAAGCTTTACGAGTTTAGAACATTTTATCCCATTTATTTTGTTTTCTTCCGGTTAAGAGAAATCAGAGCGCACCCGGCGGTCTAAGCATAGCAAGACTGCTTTTTACCGAAAGGCTCTGAGTTCGATTCCCAAGCAGGTCAGGATTTTTGTCTGGATCTAAGGGCTGGTTAGAGATGTACTCAGCGTAGTCACGACAACTGAGGAGCTATCTGACAGTTAGATAGCGGCCCCGAACTAGAGAATCGACGCGCTGACCATGCATAACCTAGTAATGTGCAGGCTTTCAGTTTGAACATCCGAGATGACCGCGTGGCTGGTAGCCTGGCTGTTAAGGAGTCTGGTCTATACGGTCCGACACCGTGGTTAGCCGGTTCGAATCCCGTTGGTCGAAAGAATTCACCTCAGAACGTTGGCCAGTAAGATAGGGAAGGTGGTGGTATACAATTTCTAATCACTAGATTGCGAACCAAAAGCCTGGATTTAATTCCAAATCTCTCCGCAGTATTCGTATGGAGTGGAGGCATATGACGATGGTGATTCGTACGCCGAATGGCGACGTTAAGCCTTGTGCATACCTCTTGGTGTTATTTGACAAGAGTAAGCTGTGTGCCGACAGAAAGTTTTAACCTTTCCCTATCTCATCATCACCATGTCACGCCCAGATGCGCAGGTCACCCATGGGTGTCAAATAGAAAAACCTACACCAGACGCTTCCGAACATGTTCTAGGACACTTCTGGCGCTAAAGTGAAGCCATATTACACTGCATAAAAGTCATCCGTAAGACTCCGTTTTCTTCTCCTTCTTCTCTCCCTATGAGTGGAAAAGGTAGAATAACATCCACGGTATCCCCTGCCTGTCGTAAGAGGCGACTAAAAGGAGCCGATACCGTCATTTTTAGTAGCATCAGACCCCTTCCATTTTCCCTATCATTAGCGTTAATAGAGGAACGTTGCCCAGGTGTACTTCCTCTCAAAAAAATGATCACCATCACCACTCTTCTTCTCATTTCGATTGTGACCAGCTGATGATTTCGCGGTTGTCTGCCTTATAAAACCCTCTCACATGTGTATGTATGAAAAGGCCTGCAACTAAATAGCTATTTTTTTTCATATCTTCACTCATGCGAAGCAGAATTAGTTTGAGATTCTCTGCTTTAAAACTGATGGTGGGCAGAATCATTATTTCTATACAAGGTTTAATTAACTGCTCAGTGATAACATTTCAACTTCTGTATCTTCAGAAATACAATAATTGGTCATTTAATAGAAAATAAACGAACTCAAACAAAGGCAGTTGTGTATATTTAACATTAGTATCATTGGAAGTATTATCTATGTGAAGTTTTCGTCTCACCTCTGACAATCAAGGTTTACACAAGGTTTATTTAATCCATAACTAGATATTTAGATTAGTATTATATTTGCCTTCTGATCCCAACTTGGCAGATGCGATCCTGGCTCAGTCCGGTAGTATTTGAAGGTGCTCAAATACACCAAGTTCGTGTCTGTAGATTTACTGGCATGTACAAGAACTCCTGCGGGACAAAATTTCGTCGCCTCGGCGTCTCCGAAAACCTAAAAAAATAGTTAGTGGGACGTAATGTCAATAACATTATTATTATTATAGATCCAGACAAAAATTCCCTGACCTGGCCGGGGATCAAATCCGGGGCCTCCGAGTGATAGTGGTGGTGATCGTGGTGATTACCGTTTTAAGAGTAAGTACGACTTAGCAACTATCCTCTATTAACACTAATTAGTGTGAAGAAATTTAAGGGGGCTGACACTTCGAAAAATGATGATATCGACCAAAGAAAGACAAGGGGCAAGGAACTAAAAGAATCCCTAAGCCTCCACACGTAATACCGTCGCGTTCAGAAAAAAAACAAGCGTTGACCAAGGGATGTGTTATAGAATAGATGAAAGTGAGGAGCCTGCCATAAGTGGAAGCGCTGCCAGGACTCAGCTAAGGACCCCGTGGTCGCAATCCACACTCCCAAGTTAAGAGTCCCTGAGACCAAAGCTACACAAAAGGTTTTTGTCAGCTTTTTCACTGAACTTGAATTACTAAACGGAATTGGATTTGGAAAGTTTGCATGGATTCTTGGTACAAGAATTTGTAAAGAAGTTGGCAGAATAAATCAATTTACAACAACGAAAGAAACGGTACGGTAAATTTGTGTAGTGACAAGCATCTTGGTGAGATACTTTAGTATGGAACAAGCCACTTTTAGTCACCTCTTACGACAGGCAAGGGATACCGTGGTTGTTATTCTACCACCCCCACCCACAGTGGGACCTCCAGGTAATAGGCAGGTATGCTATCCGCAAACCGCGGGGCCGACTACAATAATGATAGCTAACACAAATAGTGTTCAGCAAATGTGAGAATATAATACTAATAACCTGCGCTCGACAAGAACTCTACTCGTAAACTAAACTACCATTCCGTACGCTTACCGCTAACCATGTTTGCTACGCTGCCTGACCGCGCACTCTATCCCCACCATTCTGAAACAAAAAAAGCATTTTCCAGTGCACCTGAGCGGCCTCACAAGCTAATGTGCCAGTAACTCTTTCGTTGCCTCTCCCCGTGTGTACTGGTAATGGTTTTTGTGGGACGAACGCAAGTGTTCAAAGGTCGTCGGTTCTAGACCAAATGGACGTGACGACTAAGCACAAGGTTTGCGATTAAATCTAGTACAAAGATAACAGTAATAGTGCACGGAACCTGGCTATCCCACCCAAGTTTCTCTTATCATTCCCGTCACAAAACTTTCGAGACTGAAATTATTTTAGTACGAATGTGTGAAGCTGTGAAGGATAGAGGATTTGTTGAATTCATCAGAAAGATGGATGAGAATCTAAACGGTAGATCTAGTGAATCGACAGCATTCTCTGTCTTTATGAATGGAAATGATTGGTTTAAAAGACGTTAAGAACGAGAGAGAGAGAGATGGAGGAGGCAGAAAGTAAGTCAATCAATGGACCATCGAGAGAAGAGGAAATTCAAGCATCATTCAGACCAAAGCGACACAAAAGCTTTTATCAAATCTTTCACTGAAGTTGAATTACTAAACGGAATTCGATCTAGAAAGTTTGCATGGATTCTTGGTACAAGAGTTTTTAAAGAAGTTGGAAGAATAGTTCAATTTACAGCAATGAAAGAAACGGTACGGTAAATTTGTAGTGACAAGCACCGTAGTGAAATACGCTACTTCACGGAACAAGTCGAACGCTACGTTACGCCCTACTTCGTCAAAATTAAAAGTGACAAACTTATGTGCCTGTATTTCCGTGACAATTCTAAACCGGGAAATATTGAATTTGTAGAGCTGTTTTTGTTTTGCTTCGTTATTGGCCGCCTCTTGTAAGTCATCGCACAATAATTAAATGATTCTTACAGTCACAGCCATAAATAACAATGACACTTAATTGGAAGCTTCACCTCGTTCTGGTGTTTTGGCGCAGACCAGCGGAAAATGCAGCTTCCACCGAAGTCTCGATCTCATTTATGTGGAAGTGAATTTCGGAGCTCATCTGTTGTAAACGTATAGTAGCAGGGACTGCACCAAGATAATTTCAGAAATATTTTCGAATTTATTAAGGTAATAATAATAATAATTTCGTAAGGCTATTTCTAGCCGAGTGCAGCCCTTGTAGGGCAGACCCTCCGATGAGGGTGGGCGGCATCTGCCATGTGTAGATAACTGCGTGTTATTGAGGTGGAGGATAGTGTTATGCGTGGTGTGTGAGGTGCAGGGATGTTGGGGACAGCACAAACACCCAGCCCCCGGGCCATTGGAATTAACCAATGAAGGTTAAAATCCCCGACCCGGCCGGGAATCGAACCCGGGACCCTCTGAACCGAAGGCCAGTACGCTGACCATTCAGCCAACGAGTCGGACATTTATTAAGGTGTTGAACACAGAACTTCAGCATTAAAAAATGAGAGAGATGAAACATAGAAGCTTTCCAGACTGTCAACACACAACAATTCCAATGTAAATTATAACACTATAAACATACCTGTAAAAATACACACTATTACACTGAACTTATTGTTATATTTTACAAGTATTTTTATAGTGTTATATTTATATTTAAATTCCTGTGTGTTGTCAGAGTGAAAAGTTTTAGGTTACATTTAACTAAGATGTCACTGGAAAGTATGCCTTCATTCTTTTTTTTTTTCTATTTGCTTTACGTCGCACCGTCACAGAGTGGTCTAATGACGACGACGGGATAGGGAAGGCTTAGGAGTGGGAAGGAAGCGGCCGTGGCCTTAATTAAGGTACAGCCGCAGCATTTGCGTGGTGTGAAAATGGGAAACCACGGAGAACCATCTTCAAGGCTGCCGACAGTGGGGTTCGAACCCACTATCTTCCGGATGCAAGCTCACAGCTGCACGCCCCTAATCGCTCGGACTACTCGCCCTGTAAAGGCTTCATTCTTAATAAAGAATTAGAGAAAGGTGTTGGCTCCGAGCCGGACGTTCTGTAGCTTTCATGCTACTAACTCCGAATCACTGTCATTTGCTTGCACTTAATAATAACATAAAATATATATTTGATAGTATCCTACGATGCAATTTTATGACGTAAAATGTAAATCTGTTATTAATAAAAAAAATTCTTTCCGGGTATTTTATATTGCTTTAATAAATTTCTATTTTGTGTTGGACAACCTGAAAAATCTTAAAGTTTATATACACTGACGGAAAATGCAATCCCTACAACAAGAATGAGTTGTGTAAGTAGCGCCATTATGACTTTGCAAAGCAAGTTTACTTTAAATACGCGCTGTCCACTTCCTGAGCGTTAGTCTTTGTCCCCTGTTGACGTCGTGAGGTAGGTGTTAGTCATATATGACTTAAAGGAGAAGAATAAGGCAGTATCAGGAGCTTACCGAATTCGGACGATGCGGTGTAATAGGGATGCATGGAAGTGTACGTTCTTTCCACGATATTGCAGAACGACTGTATCCACATTGCATCGCATCCGTGCTGGTAACAATTGTCATCGGAAGGCACTGTCTCAACAAGACCGGGATCCACCCACACACGGGCCAGTACGGAAAAAGGAAGACAGCCTTATTAGCTGCATGGCTGTGGTGAATAGCACGGCGTTTGCAGCAACCATCAGAACTTCAGTTGGTACCAGATTGACACGGCGAACTGTATCAAATAGACTGCTTAAGGAACACCACCGAGTCAGATGTCCTGTTGCGTTCATTGCACTAACTCCGAGTCACTGCCATCTGCGACTTCAGTCGTGTTAAATTAGAGCTCATTGTATTTTCAGATGAGCTCTTGGAACCAAACTCTCTCAGGCGTCCACACACTGGACCTACACCAGGAGTTATGGCCTGGGGAGCGATTTTCTTTGCCAACAGGAGCACTCTCATCGGTATACCAAGAAACATGACAACGTATTTGTATAGCCAACGTGCTCTGCCTACCGTCGACCAGCTGCTTTGGCCTGCAAGATCACCCAGTATCAGCATTAACCGTTGCTGATTTGACTGAACAAGTGCAACAGGCGGGGAACTCCATCCCGGAAAATGACATACAGCAGCTGTATGACACAATGCATGCAAATTTGCTTGCTTTCATTCAAAATTGTCAACTACAGCCGGTATTAATGTACCAACATGTCACATGTCTTCTCGCCCATACTTGAACCTGCAGCCTGTAAATAAATATGTTACCTTAGAAAGCTGCTTAGCCTAAATTGCATTCCTCTAAACTAATGTGTTCTTTCTGTTGGAATTTCATTTTCCATCAGTATAATTTACAATAATTTTATAATTAGCTTTACTACTACAATTTTGTTCCAATATACAAATATTATTTGCCCTAAAAGAGTCTAGAGCATACAGATAGATAACATAACATTTAAACAGGCTTATTTGTCACACTCTGAACCAGTAGTGGCGATTGAGAGTTAGAAGTGTGGGGAGGGGGTCACAAATATTTATAGACAGCAAAAAGTATCCAGGTTTGAGCGCTAAAGCAGTGGGGAGAGGGGAATTGGAGAACATAAAAATTGAAAGAAAAAGCTAAAAAATGGTAAGTTCTTTTAATGCTGTCTGAGCGAATTTCTACGACGACGTAAATTTAATGCGGTAATAAGATTACTATAGCCTCCTGAGACCGCCGGTATGGTATACTATACCTTAGGTTTGAGGCATGATTTGGCCTCTTGTATTGTCACTTGCTGCATTTATACCATATGGTGACATCTGTGGGAACTAGTGAGAACTATCAGTGCAGAAAAAAATCAGAATATGCTTTAAATCTTTCCTTAACCCCAGAACCTAGTTTAAGTCAAATCTTGCAAAAATCCAAGTCCCGGGTCTCAGGAGGATAGAATAAAACTTTCACCAAAGGGACAATAATTACAGATGTGTTGCAATTAAATAGAAGTCCGGCGTGATTTTAGAATTGAACATCATGTAATTTTTGACTACACACTAAGAAAGTTAACAGACACTAGATGGAACTACACAGACATATTTACAGAATGAGACTGACAGACTGAGGAATGCGCGCGGTAAGTGGGTGAATTATACCTCAATATCCATGACCTCAGCAAAAATATGCCCCCGCTTCCCCTTCCTCATAGCACACACTACAGCTGCTACGCTACGATTAGACGTAACGAACGAAGCTTTGTGCGTATTTCCGCAAAGCATTTGTTTTAATAATTAAAGACATGAAAGGAGGTAATTAGCTGAAGATGCAATATGGATTGTATAAATTAGTTTTTAATAATTTATAGTTTCAGGCGATTTTTAGTAACTCTAAGATTCTTTAGTCTGTCGCAACTTAAAAAAGGCAGGTGGCTAAGATGGAATAAAAATGTATTTATTTCTCCACAAAGTGGGGGAGCGACTGCTCTGAAGTTATACTTTACAATGGTTCACCAGTTGCTTCCCCGTGAAATATAAAGCGTGGTGTGGAAGTGAAGAATGATTTCAAATACCTTTTAATCTTTTGAACGACATACCTTGTTCCTTTCGCAGTCTTCTAAAGAACACTCGGGAAGGTAACCATTGAAAAGTTCAGCACCATAGGAAACTTCTTCAACATTACTTTGCAAATCTTTAGTATACTTTTCTGACACATCCAGATTTGAGATGTCAAGTTTTCTTTCTTTGCGTACTCATATATTAAATAATACGCATACATCAACAACCCAGCCACCAATGACGAACTCAGGAATAATATTCGATCGTAAATTAATACATGAAATATTTTTAAAAATTAATAAAGTGTTCTTAAAAGATTTCGAGAACTCGTTATTGTGTGAGTCCAAAGGTGGTCGTTTTGGAGATTATTTTTCACAAGTAGTTTGTACAAATTTCCAAAGCAAGTATTTCATATTTGTAGGAAAAAGATTGGCATTTCCTAAAAAAAGAACGTTACAAATGGTTCAAAGACATGCCTCATACTGTAGAAAATTGCATGAAACTTCGAGAGGAAAGAATTATCGGATTCCTCCGGCATTTTATGAGAAGTATTTGTTAACGATCGGTTATTTTTTAATAAAAGGAAGCAAGCCGACTATAACTTACGTCTTGGTGCTTCACACAAAGTACTGATAGGTAATTTACGAAGCGCCATAAATCCTGGTAGTAAGCGCTCTCATCCTCTGTACACGGGAATGGAGTGTCAGCAGGTGAAGGTGATGGCATCTCGGTGAAACACTATCAGCAGTTCGTGGAGAGTCCTTACTGGAGATATAAGACTCGCTCGTATCGCCAAATCTTCTTCTGTCCACGAGAAATTATCCACCACCTCAGCACTTCCTGAGTTAAGAGCTGCGAGGTGAAGGTTACCTCCTTTACTTGACGTCGCTTAAGGCGTCCTTGTCATAAACGACCACTGGTGACTTAATCTCTCGTTTCTCCCCGAACCTGTGCCATAGCTCTTTGTACCCACAACTAAGAAGGTCAGTCCTGTTGTCACTCCAATTAGCAGTGAGTGAATGTTGACACTGCATGAAAAATGACTTGAGGCGGGATGATTAGACTTTTGTAGATTAGATTGATCTTTTCATGAATATTGGCAAGACCAAGCTGATATACGTAGGCAAGTGAATACTTATCTGCAATTTTGCTCTAATTGTCTTTAGATTGTCTCTCTGGCGTTGTGTGCTCACCAGCCGCTAGATAGCACCGTTGTCTATGGTAGTTTTCAGCGTTATCATATCAGTATTCCTACAGCTTGCGCTGTTGCGACGTAAAGATGAACGCACCACTCCCTGTTTGCACCAAGGAAGAACAGCGTTTCATGATCATTTTTGTGGTCTGAGGGTGTACCAGGAGCAGAAATTCATAGAAGACTTCCAGAACAATACGGGGACAGTGTTCCACCACAGTGAAGTGTTTACCAGTGTATCGAACAGTTGTAAAGGGGTCGCGCGAGCGTGAAGGGTGAGGAAAGATCCGGGCGTCCATCTGCAGCCGTAACTGATGTCAGTATTTAACAAATGCGTGACATGATCCTGAATAACAGACGAGTGACTGTTCTATTAATTTCCAATCCAGGTACACCTTCAGATCTTGGTGCAAACAAATTTAGATCGCAACAGCGCAAGCTGTAGGCCTACTGATATGATAACGCTGAAACCTCCCATAGATAAAGATGTCATCTAGCGGCTGGTGAGCAAACAACATCATAGAGCAAACCTAAAGGTAATTAGAATATAATTGCATATACTTATTGACTTGCCCTCGTATTTTTGGATACACCTAAGCAGGCCTCTTTACACATCAACAACACAAATGTTCAGCAAGTTTCATCCTTCAAATATTTTGGGACTATAGTGAATGAGCATTGTGATCCCTTCCCTCTTCCTTGTCTATCCCTTCCAATCTTCCCATCCACCGACAAGGCCCCTGTTCAGCTTAGCAGGTGAGGCCGCCTGGGCGAAGTACTGGTCATTCTCCCCAGTTTTATCCCCGACCCAATGTCTCACGCTCCAGGACACTGCCCTGAGGCGGTAGAGGTGGGACCCCTCGCTGAGTCCGAGGGAAAAACCAACCCTGGAGGGTAAACAATTCAGGAAGAGAAAGAAGAAGAATATCATGGTTTCACCCGTAAGATGGCACTAACTACCACCCTCCTCCTCTCCCCCAAGGTGACATATCCATTAAGGCAGTTACGTGACACATAAGCAAGGTTATTTTCCTTTAGCCCTTATGAGTGCATCATTCCAGTTTCTCCACCATTCTTGCCTCACGACTTCTACGATTTAAACCATTAATCATGAAACATGCTACCTTTCACAGTACCATTTCGAAAGAAGACTATAATTCTGGTTTATAGTTTAAGACACTTTTTCAATGTCCGTGGTCATATTTGACCTATTTCTATGCTACTGTCAATGTGGTGTTCACTCGGACATCTGGGTGTTGTGCTGTTGACAGAACTGTGTCAGCAGACCGGCGCCATGTCACTCGCTCCACTGAAGTAAACATTACGGCTGGTGACAGTGGACACTGGGGCACAACCACACAAGGAAAATAAATAGAAATGAACTGAATTTGTAGACTATTTAGCTCACGGCTCCAATGACCAATCAGAACATCAGGAACGTCAACCGATCAACAGCTATCTATCGCCGCAATTTTATCACTTCCGTATTATAGCACCTACATGCACTATTCTTATATAAATTTATTAGATAACGCGGTTAAACATCCTAATACTGTAGCTTTTTCCCTCTCAGTATCACGCTTATTTTTTATACAATATTTGCGAAACTGTGTCATTTTGATTGCTTTCATTCCTCCCCTGAAGGAGGAGGCGGGCCCCTTAGACGGTGACGCCGTCTCTCAGGCCAGGAGATGTATGTTGGTGAAGGTGAGACCTGTACTAAGAACTGTCCCGGAATTCGCCTTAATTTCAGAAAAATGAAAAACTATGGAAAACCATTCTCATGACAACTGACGGTTGGGACGAGCCCTTCTCCGTCTCCCGAGTACAGAGGCGTAGAGCCACAGCTACCCCCTCTGCTCGGTTGGTCGGTCGGAGTGCAGAGCTGTCGGACCACGGACCAGCCGTGGCCACTTGTGGGTCGAAGTGTACTCGTCAACCGCTGATGTGATAAAAACGACAGATGACATTTCTGTAGACTGCGACCCAAAAGATTTTAAATGAAAAAATAAAACGGTATATTTCCGTAATAAAAGTGATGTCCTCTATAGAGGCTATGAATACTTATTTATTGTATTTATTTTATATTAATCTACCTTTATTATCATTTTTTATTTATAGAGTCTGGAGGTTTAGGCTTTTTACAGGTTAGGATACAAACTTACTGAAGCCAATAACACGTCTACTCTAGGAATAACAACAGTTCTGCTTCGAGATTTCCATAAACATTAGAGGCTCGGACAATTAAAATGTCTAGAACTTATGTTACTCTTGCTTCATTGCGAAAGAGCAGGCTAGTCGATATTTCCTACTAGCCACATTATTTTTGCATTCTAACATACTACTGCCTAATCATCTGGAGTCTCCGTCGTTATTTGCTAGTCAGACTATGAAAACTAGAGCTCTGAATAGAAATTCTTACACGACTTTACTACGGATAATATTCATGTCATCGTGGTTGACACGCAATTTTATGTAGGGTCTACACCAGGTGACCCTCCAACCCCGTACTTTCTACGCATAAGTGTCCCGCATGCACTAATGACTAATCGGATGCCTAACCACTGGTTTATAAAGGAGCGCTACAGCGTGCTATATTTCGGATGAGAAACGAATAACGGGGTGAAGATGCAGAAAACGGAGTTTAATAATTCATTAAGTCATACACATGCAGGCATCCCACTCTACTAAAAAGTTACTTGTATGTGCTTTGAACGATCCATGACCTCTTAAGGCAATTATTTTCGGCTAAATACGTGTTTACAAGCCAGGTGACTGGGCGGAAACTGCTTTGCATACCGTCTGATAGCTTCGGCTGTATTCCACCCAGATTCTCCAAAGATTAAAACTATGTATGTGTATTCTTCTTGTCTAAATACACCAGCCATTGTGGAGATGTTGAGAGCATCTGTAGTGCTGCTCTTCCAAATATCATATTAATACTCTGCGTTTGAATACGGGGCTTACTAACGCAGGAGAGCGTATTAGACGGGTAGCGCTGAGGAACATGCAGCGAGTGGCCGTATGGTTGTTATCGCTTCGTATTCTGACGCAACCTTTCTGTGAGCAGTAATGCCCCTATGAAAACCAGTTGTTAGATATCCCTTTTATCATTAGTGCATGCGGGACACTTATAAGTTGAAAGTAAGGCGCTGGCGGGCTTTCCGGTACAAGGTTGGCTGCAAATCTGAATAGAGCAATGCCTCACTTTTATCAGTTATTACTTATAACTATTATCAGGAGATGCCAGTCAGAGGAGTTAAAGGTGTGCTTGGTTTACCTGGAACGACGCAGGTTTACTTCCCCACCAGGAAGAAACCATTTAAAGAACAAAATTTCCCGTTCTTGAGTGGCAGATGGCTCTGTGGATTGCTCAGCCTATACAAAAAAATGTACTAGCTTAATTCCTGGGGTACAAAGGTGGCCGGGAAAAGAGCTATCTACTGTATCGCACTTAGTAAAGAGAGTCCTGGAAGTGGAAGACTTTACTTTAACTCTCTTCGCCCATTATGTAACAAGTATACACAATTTTTTTACAAGTCGCAACGATTCAGATAGATCCTATGGCGACAATAATATGCACTTCTTGCTGAGAGCTAAAGTAATGTTTTAACTGTTCCTTTCATTAAAAAGATATTGTGTTATAAAGCTTCGTACACTTCTTGTACAAAATATCACAATATTTTTCGACATCTTAAATTTTGTTTTGGTAGTGCAGTAGACTTATCCCTTTTACCTGACGCAGTCTAGCTCACTTATTATTGCGGGGAGCACACAGAAAAATGCGCAGAAAATACAGCAAATATAATAAGTCAAAACCTCAGTTTCGTAAAAAGTGGACATAGTGTCAATTACTTCCGGTGCTCAGATATTCTTTCTCTTCCAGAGTTTCCCATCTTTATACAGATCACCGTGTTTTGTGAACTTCGACCATTTTCTTCCGTTCAGTGCCAACTTCTTACGTAAGTTTCTCCTTTAGATGTCCGAAAATAAGTTCCCATCACCTCCTTCTCTCTCTCCCTCGCTTTCATTTACCCTCATTATCCTCCCTCCTCCATCTCCATCATCCTCTTTCTCACATAATCACCCTCTCTTCTCGTTAAATGATCAAACCACTGCAATCGCGTTTCTCGAATGCGTCCCGCTATTTTTTCAACATTTAATGTGCCTCTGATATATTCGTTACGGACACGGCCAAATATGGGTACGGTGTACATCCATCTCAACATCTTCATTTCTCACACTCTCTTTCTGTTGATTTTCCCCTTATTCACAGGAGTCATCACTGTCTTGTACGCTTTCCTTGGGCTGTCACTCTCCTATTAGAGAGCACCCCTGTTGTCTCCTTCCAGCACCAAGCCTGCTTGTATCCTGCTAGCCAGTTCCAATTCTACAGTTCCACTTTCTTCCAAGACAGATCTCAGGTATCTGAAGTGGCTCACTCTCTTTATGCCTTCACTATTCAGTTGCAGAATTTCTCCGTCATTTTATTGTCCGACATGAAGACGTAGATATTACGTTTTCGTCCTGCTGATCTTATACCCTCTCCCTTGAAGTGCTGAAGCCCATTGCTCCAGTTTCCTAAAAACTCCTGCCTTAGTCTCTGAACACAGTACCACATCACCTGCGTACGTCATACACCATGGTGCCGCTCCCCTCACCTTCTCTGACATCACATCCGTTAATATAGTAAAGAGCAATGGACTCAAAGGAGATCCCTGGGGAAACTCGAATTGTAGTTCAAAGTCGTCCTTTTCTCAAATATTACCGTGGATGTCCGCTCTAACATGTCTGTACTGAGATATTATAATTATGAAATGACGTCCGTCTGCCTGCCTATCTGTGTGTCAGGGCTCATAATTACATCACTTCTCAATGGAAGGAATTTTGTTCAGATATTCTTAGAGGGAAATAACGCGTGACGTATTTTATTTCAAAATATTGACCTTAAAGTATAATATTTGAGAATTTTTATGCAAAAATTGCGAATAGTTTAAAAAGAATAGCGTGTTTCTTTCTCCCTCAATCATATCTAAACTACTGAACTAATTGAGCTGGAATTTGGTACGGACATATCTCAGTTATTCAGTTTAGTCATAGATTTGTTCTGACTTACCAACAATAAACCTTTTCAAACTGACGGCCCTGAAATATTTAGGTATTTACTGAGCTTTTACCTGCTTATCTCCGCGAGGTGACAGTACTGTTTAAACCGTACATAATTAACATTTAAACGACGGAGAAAGCAGCTAAAACGTGTCTTGTTTTTTCTAGCTCCTGTATCGATTTTGCAATACCCTGTATATCTGCCTGACACTTACCGTACTTTTCTTGTAAAATTACCTACTTAGTTTGCCTTTTAATGGCTGATGTGTGCTCTTTGATATTGAAATCAAGGCAGAAAATAGGTTGCCTCTGAAGCTATGACCAAATAGGTTAAACTTTGGCCTGTACTTGAAAGGCGATGGTTTATCTCTAGTGTTAACGAGCATTGTAGCAATCAATACACTCCTTGTAGTCACAGTAGCCAGTGTGTTACAGCTTGCCTTTCAAGCATCCCACATCTTACGTAAGAACCAAGCATCGTACGAGCTAGTAAATAAATAAATAAATATGAACCAGCTTGCTAGAAAAATAATAAAATATTCAAGAACTACAATGTTCGTTGACAAATTTATTGTTCCGTGTGAACATATGCGGAGGCCGACCAGTTTGATTCTCCTAAGAGGGCCGGCTATCTGTCGGATATTCTCTGTAATAATAATAATAATAATAATAATAATAATAATATGTTTTATTTATTCTTGCAAATTTCGGGATGTACTCGCTTTCTTGCACTTAGCCAGTCTTAACCTAGGACACTGTTAATAATAACTACAGATGATAATAATATAAAAACAATATTAACAATAATAACAGTAACAGTATTAATAAAAGTAATCACACGTAAAATCAAATGATATCTATATAATAAACATCGTACGTAGACTAGACAAAGACAAAGACACCTCCGTCCAGGCCATGGAGTCCCTTGGAGGAGTGGAAGGTAAAGGCTTCCACCATTGTTAACCGCGGCACGTGATGGGTAGAGTGGTTAGCTCTACGCCCAGCCGCCTTTGCCCCCAGGAATTAACCTGATACTCATTTTTGGTGTAGGCTGAGTGAACCTCAGGGCCATATGCACCTCCGGAAGTGGAAATCTCGTTTCTTAAATTTTACGACTTCCTGACGGGGATTCGAACCCACGTCCTTCCGAATGAACCGAGCACGCCTTTACCGCCTCGGCCAGGCAGCCCCTGTACGTAGAGTAATCCTACATTAAAGATATATGAATAATGCGTACTATAACTACTATAACTAAAGTTTAGAAAATATATACATTTCTACAATATACCGAGATATGGCCTTCAATTGAGAGGTGAAGAGAAGGATTAGTAAAAAAAAGAATACATGAGAAAGGAAGAGGGAAATAATGATGAAAAAGAGGTAGAAGGAAGTGTTTTCAGGTCAAAACTTGATGATTCATGCGTGTTTACCTAGTATTTCAACACAGGAATATTTAAAAGGTGAGCTGCTGGACATGATTCTGACGTCCACTCGTAAGAGATTTCATTGTCGAGCTGCGGTAACGGTGAATGGTTTCGTTGTTCTGTGTACAGGAAGGGATAAAAACATGGTGCTGCAGGATCGGGTATTTTTGTTATAGTCTGTGGAGAGGAGCTTGATGCGTTGATGCGAACACGCAGATAGGCTGGTTAAGAATTTTTAAGATTATAATGAAAAAAGCATAATAATAATAATAATAATAATAATAATAATAATAATAATAATAATAATCTCTCGAAGCATCTACGGGCAAACCTAAAAATTCACATTCTCCTGCCATTCAAGAAATCATAACTACAATCAAAGAGTTTAAAAACAACAAGGACTTCACGCTGCAGAAACGTTAGGAAATATGGAAGATATGTCGATGGAGAAAAAAGGAACGGATTTTCCTCAAAAAGATTTTCGGTCCTAGGAAATTCTCCGAGGGTTTTGTCTTCCACCTGAAGTCAAACAAGGAACTGTACGCGAGAATTGAAAAGATGAAGAAAAAAACTAAAATTAACCATTTATAGTTATATGAAGAGAATGAACGCAGAGAGATTGGCGCACAAATTGCTCACTTTAGAGGAAAAATGGAAATCTCATCCCCGCTAGCAGAAGAAGGTGCGGGTAAATGATATAAGACCAGAGGACATAATGGAGAGGAGCATCTTTAGGAAGAAAGTTGCGGAGTTGAGTGATTATCCGCTGAAGGAACTTGCAAAACCGCGGAACATCTCGGTGGAAGAGCGGCTGAGGAGGAGCGAGAGGTTGAAAAACATTTGGTTATAAGGTAAACATAAAGGCGTAAGACTGAGAAAGAGAAGCGGGTAGTTTGTGTGACCGTAGTTCACAGTTGACCGTATTGATGTACATAAATAAATTAATAATTAATTAAATTAATTAATTAATTCATTTATTCATTAACATTACATTAATTATCATTATAGACCATTATGCCTTTCAGCGTTCTGTCTGCAAGCCTCTGTGAATTTACTAAACGTCGCCACAATCCTCTATTTGCAACTAGTGCTGTGGCCACTTTTAATTCTATACCTCTTATCATTAAATCGTTAGAAACTGAATCTAACCCTCGTCGTCTTGCTCTCACTCTACTTCTCTTACCCTCCATAACAGAGTCCATTATTCTCCTAGGTAACCTATCTTCCTCCATTCGCCTCACATGATCCCACAACCGAAGCCGATTTGTGCGTACAGCTTCATCCATCTAGTTAATTCCTAACTTAGCGTTTACCTCCTCATTCCGAGTACTGACTTGTTTGTGCCAGCAATCATTCTCGCCACCTTCATGTCCGTTACTTCTAACTTATGAATAAGATATCCTGAGTCCACCCAGCTTTCGCTCCCGTAAAGCTAAGTTGGTCTGTAAGCAGACCGATGTAAAGATAGTTTCATCCGGGAGCTGATTTCCTTCTTACAGAATACTGTTGATCGCAACTGCGAGCTGACTGCATTACACTGAGATTCAATCTCACTTACTATATTACCACCCTGGGAGAACACACAACCTAAATTCTTCAAATTATCTATCTGTTCCAGCTTTGTATCACCTACCTGACATTCAGTTATGTTGAAATTCTTACCTGCTGGCATCAGTTTAGTCTTCGAAACGCTAATTATCATACCATTCTCATTGCACTTATTTTTAAGCTCCAAGATATTAGACTTCAGGCTTTCGGCACAATCTGCCACTAAGACCAAGTCGTCAGCTTAAGCCAGACTGCTTACTACATTTCCACCTAACTGAACCCCTCTCTGCCACCTTATACATTTCCGCAGATGATCCATGTAAACTACGAAATTAATAATAATAATAATAATAATAATAATAATAATAATAATAATAATAATAATAATAATAATAATAATAACAACAATAATAATAATAATAATAAACTTTAGGAAGAATGAAAGCAGAGAGTACTACAGAGCCTTCAAACGCAAACTCACTGGCTATAAACCACCATCTCTATGCTTTGAGCGAACGGACGGCACACTGGCGACGTCAAATGAAGAAAATTGCAGCATTCTGGCAGATTTCTTCAAGAATTTACTTAATTGCTCTAAACCGCAAAGCGCCATTGAGACCAAGGAACCCTTATTCAGGTACCCAAATTCCAGACCACCCGACAGAGATGAAATCAAGCGCCACATTGCCCGTCTCAAAAATAACAAAGCGCCGGGGGAAGACTCGGTAGTAGCTGAACTATGGAAATATGCCCCAGAAGAATCACTTGATATGTTACAAAAGCAAATAGAAGAAATTTGGAACAAGGAGACCCCACCCGAAGATTGGAAAATAGCTTTGATCCATCCACTACACAAAAAAGGCAGCATGAAGAACATCAACAACTACAGAGGAATATCTTTGCTACCCGTGACTTACAAAATTCTATCACTTGCCATCCTGGAGCGTTTGGAAGCACAAGTCGAACATCAAATAGGTGAATACCAAGGAGGGTTCAGAAAAGGTCGCTCAACAGCTGAACAGATCCAAAATCTCAAAACGATCATCAGATATTGTACACTAAGGTCCAAGCAGTATGTGTCTGTCTTGGTGGACTTTAAGAAAGCGTACGACTCCATTGACCGGGAAGTCCTGCTAAACATCTTAAATGAATTTGGAGTTGATTTGAAACTGCTGGCATTAATTAGAGCCACCCTGACCGATACAAAATCCAAGGTGAAGTTCCACGGATGTCTCTCACATTCCTTTGACATCAAAACAGGAGTCCGACAAGATGATGGGCTATCCCCGATACTCTTCAACTGTGTTCTTGAAAAGATCATCAGAACCTGGCGGGTGAGATTACAGGAAACCAACTACAGTCCATTGAGAATAGGAACCAAATCCAAGGGGATCGCAACAGACTGCTTAGCATTTGCTGATGATATTGCTGTTCTCTCAACCGACATAGAAACCGCTAGAGCTCAAGTTGAAATTTTAAAGGAAATTGCCGAACAAACTGGTTTGCAGGTATCGTTTGAGAAAACAGAAGTAATGACTAACATCAAAGAGGCTCCACCAAAACTCCATACAAAATACGGGGACATCACCCGAGTAGACAAATTCAAATACCTGGGTGAGATCATCATGAAAAATGGACTGGACAAAGAAGCACTTCAGGAGCGAGTACGCAAACTGGAAATAGCCTACCAAACATCCCGCACAATCTACAACAAAAAATGCCTTTCCCAAAATACCAAGATACGTCACTATGAAACAGTTCTGAAGCCAGTAGTTCTATATGCAGCAGAAACCCTGTCTCTAAATGCCAACAAAGGACTCCTTGAAGAACTGGAGAAAAGAGAACGCAAAATTGTGAGAGGAATGTTGGGATCGAAGTACAGAAATGGAATCCATCAAAAGATATCCAACAAGGAAGTCTACAGCAAAATAGAGAAAATTACCGACACAATCAGAAAAAGACGGGCACGATTTTACGGTCATCTGAAAAGAATGGACGGAAGAAAGTTAACTAAAGAAATCTTTCACTTCTCTGATTCAAACCCCAAAACCACAATTGCCTGGTTTAGAAATACCAAAGAAGACCTGCAAATGCTACATATCTCAGCTGAAGACGCCCTTAACAGAGATCTCTTCCGCAAGAAAATATTGATGAACGGGCTAAACCGAGACGAGCAACCGAAGAGAAGACACGGTGCCCCTTGGACAGAGGAGCGTAAGCAGGCCCACTCACAAAGAATGAGGGAAATTTGGCCTCTAAAGAAGGCCAAGTTCAGTGTCAAATGCAACAAGACTTAACGTGGTCCTTGATGGCCCCAGCGAATTATATATATATATAATATCTGCAAAAAATCCAGCGAGTCTTGATAATTGCTAGTTTAAACATAAGGAAACAGATTTATGACTCTCTTATTGAAAATTCTCAATCATAATTCAGGTGTCAAAAGCTTGCCCCTGTTGATCGATGCACAGACGTAAACGTCTTCCTGTACTTTTGTGAAGTCGCCTCAGCATATTTAGCATCATAGACGCACATACCTCGTTAATTTTCTAATGAAACTCCTCTACATTCGGGAAAAAATCGTGTGGGGTTAAATCGGGAGATCGTACTGGCCGTGGTAGGGGACAAACTCGACCAGTCCAGCATTAAGGATATCCTCTATGAAGACGATTTCTCACAGTTCTGAAGTAATGACATAGCGCGACGTCCTGTGCTATCAGTTGAGGTGGAACGATTTCCAGCAAATATTTCAACTCATTTTGAAATAATTGCAGATAACCTCATCCGACAAGCCTAAGTGGGGAAAAAGACAGGTCCGATGATCTGTACTCCAGGAATATCACACCCGACGTTTACGCCCCAAAGTCTTTCGTGATGCGCTCTGGAACCCAATGAGGTGTCTCTGGAGCTGAGCAGTGAAGGTCGTGCCTGCTGATGGTGACACCCATCACTCCCCAGAATGCCTTGAATGAAGTCAGGACTGTTATTGTGTGTTTGAATAACCTTTTGTGCAGTAATCAATTCTGCGTTAAATATTGCTTCCGTACAGTTGTTGGTCGAGGCGAACTTTATACGGATGCCACGCCCTCTCTTTAAAAATATTTACGTTCTGGAAACGCCCAGCACACCACATGTCCGCTATGACCTGCATAATGTAAAAATTTGCGTAGGATTTCCAACATGAACCTTCGATCAGACCCAGGGTAATGTTGAAGGTAATTATAATGATAATATTGAGGAGGAGGAGGAGGAGGAGGAGGAGGAGGAGGAGGAGGAGAAGCAGAAGAAGAAACGCTGCGAAAGGATGGAGGAGTATTGCAAAGAAAGGAAGAGTGAACATTAAAGTCCGATGAATTATTGAAACAGACACGTGGTTCCTAGCACGCCATAACGGGAAGAGAAGTGAAACAATAATAATAATAATAATAATAATAATAATAATAATAATAATAATAATAACAATAATAATAATAATAATAATAATAATAATAATAATAATAATAATAATAATAATAATAATCTCCGTAGAATAAAATATTACAAACATCAAAAAACTCCAAAATTTTGGCAACAGGTATATATCCAGTGGAAAGAGTAACGAAATTTAAATATCTGGGAGATATAATTCAAGAAAATGGTTTGGACAAATCTGCAATAGAAGAAAGGGTACACCGGGCGAGTTGGCCGTGCGGTTAGGAGCGCGCAGCTGTGAGCTAGCATCCGGGAGATAGTGGGTTTGAACCCAACTGTCTGCAGCCCTGAAAATGGTTTTCCGTGGTTTCCCATTTTCACACCAGGCAAATGCTGGGGATGTACATTAATTAAGGTCATGGCCGCTTCCTTCCCATTTCTAGGCCTTTTCCGTCCCATCGTCGCCATAAGACCTATCTGTGTCGGTGCGACGTAAAGCAACTAGCAAAAAGGAAGAAAGGGTACACAAGATGGAAAGAGCATACGGTATCACAACTAATGTTTATAGAAAAAAGTGTCTATCTAAAAATCTTAAAATAAGGCACCAAACTACGGTGCTGAAACCAGAATGCCTATATGCAAGTTTTAATGGCATGTGGCCTTCTGAGATGCCTGGTACAAGTCTTTCGATCTGACTCCCATAGGCGACCTGCACGTCGTGATGAGGATGAAATGATGATGAAGACGGCACACACACCCAGTTATCGTGCCAGGGGAATTAACCAATTATGTTTAAAAATTCCCGACCCTGCCTGGAATCGAACCCGGGACCCCTGTGTCCAAAGACTAGCACGCTAATCATTTAGCGATGGATTCGGACTATATGCGATGGAATGCCTGGTACTAAACTATAGATTAAGTAAACATGAGGTGCTAGAAAGGAGAATCATGAGGAGAATCTTAGGCCCTGTAAAAACAAGATCTAATGATGAATTATACAGGAACATGGAAAAATATAACAGAAACTATAAGAAAAAGCAGATTGCAATTGTTCGGACATATTTACAGAATAGATGATTCCAGATTAACAAAAAGGATTTGCAAATACCTTGGGATATAAAGGCAACAACTAGCTGGATTCCAGAAGTAAAGAATGATTTAGAAAGAAATAATATAAGAAAAGAAGAAACTATGGACAGAGAGATTTTTAGAAGGAGGGTAGTAAGCATGGAAGGATTCCAAGGAAGATCGAACAAGAAAGCTTATGAGAAGTGGTTCGAGGACAGAATGAAACAGCATAGTGAAAAGATGAAAGAATATTGGAAGGAACGGAAGAGAAAAAAAACCTATGAAGAATTGAATTGAAATTGGCATGTGATCCTTAGCAGGCCTTATCGTAAATAATAATAATAATAAAATATTATTATTATTATTATTATTATTATTATTATTATTAATAATAATAATACGATGGACCTACATTAGAAATTGAGTTGGATTTTGCTCGAAATAACAAACAACATTAAGTACCGCTCTCTTGTTTTCACGTACTGGATTCTCTTCTGATGGTCGGACATGAAATGATCCGTAACCTCATCATCGTAGGTTAAAAATAACTCCTGGAGGTAACCGACGCGATGAGAACCTCCCTCCGTAATGTCTGAGAGCTGCAGCAGTATTTTCCCGCACAGAACAAAGTGAGTGTATTCCTCGTCAGTAACCACACCGGCAACACCAGCCATGCATCCTGCTACTGTACACAACAAAAGAGAAGCGGAACAATCGCAGTGAGTTCAGAACTCTTGTACTTCTACTTCCGACCACTAGAAGCACATTCGCGATGAATCCCAACCTCATTACGCCTTTGAATTCGGCAGCTGTTCAACATGGTCTGCACAGCTCCACTCATTACGCTTTTGATATTGCCCCTTGAATATAGAAAACACTTTGTGCTCTCTCCTATTTGAATGGTTGCCTATACTTGCTTACCTGTCGGCGCTGCTGGGCCACCTGGTATTCTACCACCCCTATCCACAGGGTAATCGAGGTGTAGAATCTGCTGTCTGTCATAAAGAGATTAATGACCTCAGCTAAGAGGCGGATCTCGGTATCAATTTGAATTAAAATGTGAGAACACTAATGACTTTAAAGAAAAGAAAATGTGGTATTGCATTATTAGCTTACTTATTTAATTTCCGTCGTAATGTTTAAAGTGTAAAATACATGCTTAATTATTTTAAACTAACTAGTTTCAATATTCTAAGCGTTCTTGCGTCATGTTTGGAGGAAAATGCTAAGGTAGGCTTAACAGTACGGCATACCCTAACTACTGCAACTTAAGTTGTTACATACTGAATAAGAAGTATGCTCAGCCAGATCATTGTGAAAGGGATTCACGACTCGAAGATGTTTATGAATTGAATTCAGATGATTTAGGCAATAATAAACACGTTAGAATGCAGGCCAGTTTATCTGGTAGGAACTACCGTCTACCCATTTTTCCGTAATGTAACGAGAATAACATAAGTTGTAGGGGTTCTAATAGGTCGGGACCAGACTGTTTATGCAAACCTCATAACAGAACTGTTTTCCTGGTAGAGTTATTTGCTTTGGTATGTTTGGATTTTACTCTATTACAGCCTGAACATCCGGACTCTATACAGGGTGGTCGGAAATAACGTGAGCCTGGTTTTTGAGCGCTATAGCGTTCGTCATTCTGACAAATAATTTGAAAAAAATACGTCCGTATCTCACGGCCTTGTCATTTTATCAGGTGCTGAAGTTGGACAATCAGATCGCTTAGCGGACGATTACAGGTTGGTTGTGCGAGATGGTGTTACTAAATGACCGTCTTGAGAGCGCCAATAGAAGAAATAAACTTCTCCAGGGGATGGACTTGAATAATGACCTCCCTTCTGATAGGCTCAGCCTATAGCAAGCACGGTACGGTGGAATTCTCTGAAACCCACGGCGTGTTAGTGTTTGATGATCATTTCTCGTCATGACTGTCATAAGTGCCCATTTTCCAAACTGGAACTCAGTTCACGATGGGTCTACACCGGCCGCTTGTACAAAGACTAACCCGTGAACACCATCTACTGTAGTTAAAATATAAATGTTACGTGCCACTAGTTTGTCAAATAGCGCAATTTATCTTCTACTGAGTTTCCAACTCGTAATATAAATGCTGTATTACTAAATCGTTTGCGTGCTAACAAGTTCGTATAAAGCTGTTCTTGTGCGTTGAGATCTCTATCAAAGAGAACAAAATTAGCATCACTAACAATGGCAGTTTCCTACCTAATTATACAATGCGTATCTTTACAGGCGTAAATTTTACGTAAACTTTGTGGGACGACGGAAAGAGCCATTTTTTCCCATTCCTTCATAACTGGCTGTACCAGCGCAAACTGCAAATATCTGAAAAGTACATTATTTCTTTCTTTCGTTCTTAATCCATTTACACTCCAGCTTTGGTTTCTCCCTAGGACTCAGAGAGGGATCCCACCTCGACCGTCTCCAGGGCAGCGTCCTGGAGCGTGAGTCTTTGGGTCGGGAGAAACAACCGGGAAGGAGAACCAGTACTTCGCCCAGGCGGCCTCACCCGCAATGCTGAATAGGGGCCTTGTGGGGGTTGAGAAGACCGGAAGGCAAGGAAGAGGGAAGGAAGCGGCCATGGCCTTAAGTTAGATACCAACCCGGCATTTGCCAGGAGGAGATGTAGAAAACCACGGAAAATCACTTCGAGGATGACTGAGGTGGGAATCGAATACCTTCTACTCAGTTGACCGCCCGAGGATGAGTGGACCCCGTTCCAGCCCTCGTACAACTTTTCAAATTTCACGGCAGAGCTAGGAACCGAATCCGGATCTCCGTAGTGGCAGCTAATCACACTAACTAGCCTACTACACCAAAGAGGTGGACAAAGAATACCCTTAGTGATCCCAAATTGACAGGTTGGATCCTGGCTCAGTCCGGTGGTATTTCGAAGTGCTCAGGCACGTCAGTCTGCTGGCGACAGATTTACTGGCACGTAAAAGGTCCCCTAGTGGACGAAATTCCGGCACCGTCGAGTCTCCAAAACCGTTAAAATGTCGCTAGAGAGTGATTAAAATTATTAGTATTATTATTATGATAAAAATCACTAATCTGCAGAGGATTCAGATTACAGCAAAACCATCTCTGCAAGAGCAAAATCTAGCGCACGGCGATGAAAACAACCACAGATTTTACATTGGCTATAACATTCATGTAATCGCCAAACCTTATGCTTTGTTAGTAATCATTACCCTGTATTAAATATACGTTTCATGCAGTAATATATGTTAAAATAAAGAAATGATACATTAACGTATACCGGTATAGGAATAAAGAAAGTATGAATGTATGATTAAATAAAGAATGGAAATTCTAAGTTCCCAAGGAGGGAATTAGATATTTTTCCACCAATAGAGCATGTCAAAAAACAGATCAGATGTAAGGCTTTTCAGGCGTTTGCTCTATTAACCAGCGGGCAATAATTCCTTTGTGGAGTTTTATCTCCTGTATTCAGTTATCAGACTGTGCCTCTTATACAGGGATTCTGATAAGTTCACCTGCACACACCCCAGCGTCAGTGGGTAGGGTCTGACACATCCCACTCTGATGAGTCTAGTATCAGACCTAAGACGAAACGCTGGTTAATAGAGCAAACGCCTGAAAAGCCTTAAATCTGATCTGTTAAACAAAGAATAACGGAAATAACAAAATAACAATTTTCTTTTAGGCTTTCTTACGCTAACGTCAGTGTGCCCTCACCGAATATTTGGAGATGCCAAGGTGCTGGAATTTCGTCCCACATGAGGAAACCAGTTACGAAAAAATAATAATAACCCAAAATAATTATAATAAACATATATCTCCAAGCACACAAAACAATGCAGTCATTAAAAAGGATGTTTTTATGGATCAGAGACGCTACATTTAAACACGCAAGCAGACATTGAAAACATTGAGAAAAATTCTTGGCCCGGAACTCACCAACGGACAATACCAACTTAGTGACGGACAGGAAATTCACAAATTTTCACACTGACATTAGAAAACGCAGGTTAAGACTCTATGGAAATATTAAAAGAATGCATCCAGACAGACTTACCAAACAAATAGTCGTATTCTATGGAAAGAGAAGTTTATTTTACTAGTGACCGTACGTCGCACCGACACAGATAGGTCTTATGGCGACGATAGGATAGGAAAGGACTAGGAGTTGGAAGCAAGCGGCCGTGGCCTTAATTAAGGTACAGCCCCAGCATTTTCCTGATGTGAAAGATGGGAAACCACGGAAAACCATCTTCAGTGCTGCCGACAGTGGGATTCGAACCCAATACCGCCCAGATGCAAGCTCACAGCCGCGCGCCTCTAACCGCACAGCCAACTCTCCCGATGAAAAGAGAAGGAAAGCTAAAACAGACGCAATCAAACGGACTGGAGAAATCAAAACCGATTTGAAAAAAGGCAGAAAGTAAACAAACAGACGTCCAAAACAGCGTAATTTTCAGACCCAAAATTCACAAATGGCAAGTTGACAAAGGGGGAAGACCAAAGAAGAAGATTGGAGCAACATGGCCTGAAGTTAGAACGGAAGCCCACAGTAAAATAATGGAAGAAATATGGGCGCAGAGGAACGACAATGCACGCCTTTAAGTACTTTGCTTAACTTTAATGGGCAGTAATAATAATGTTATTTGTTTTACGTCCCACTAACTACATTTGTTTGGTTTTCGGAGACGCCGATGTGCTAGAATTTAGTCTTGCAGGAGTACTTTTACGTGCCAGTAAATCTACCGTGTGAGCCAATCAGCCCAGCTCCCCCACCATAGAAATAGCTGTAATTTAACACACAAAACACATGCTAATACGAAATCTTCTCTGCAATTAGCCCCATAAAGATTTACTGTTCCTCCTGAAACTTCGTGTATATCGCTGGCATATTACAGATACTGCAGTAGTCGGACTGTAACCCGGTAAGCCAGTTTGCCAACTCGGCGGTAATGCATGTACTATTGTGTGTCTCTGGGGTTTAATACATTTTAATCCCGTTTGAAGTGGGTGCATTGTTTGCGTCCAGTTTTATTTTGAACAAACCCTCTCTGTTTTGGAAGTGTGATTCTGGTTACTTTGCATCCGGAGCTCGCTTGTAGGTCACAGGGACAGCGGCTACGAGATTCCTCCGTGACTCACTGATTGGTCATAATGGGGAAGAGCAAAGTCATGTCCGTACAGGTCATGAAGGCCCTCGCTAGGGTCGAAGGTGACAGCTTCCATTGTCCGTAATCTCAGCGCTGATTGGAGTACAGTAATTAGCTCTTTGCCTGGCCACTTTTCACCCTGCAATTAACCTGGTACTCATTTTTGGAGTAGGCCGTGTGAACCTCAAAGCCACGTAGGGGATGGTGCAAGTTAAAGCCAATGTTTAGAGAATATACAATGCTAAAGATAGAACGTTTCACATGCACATCATCGTGGTCAGGTTAACGAAAAAATGCAAAAGTAGTGGAATATATCGATCGCTGAGGACGAGAGGGTTACAACGAAAAAACGTTTGCATTTTGAGATTTTACCATCAACGTATAGATTACAAACAATGAATATAATTTGAAATCCGTATTGACATGCAACGTTAAAAAGATTTAATTCTTTAAGGGAATTTATTGATCTGATTCACCTATTCAGTGCTTGTCATAATAATTATATTATCAGTTCATTATGGTGTAAATAGAGTCTATTGTCAACTGTAGCATCATACGTTAAATAATAATAATAATAATAATAATAATAATAATAATAATAATAATAATAATAATAATAATAATAATGGTGTCCGCCTCTGTGGTGCAGTGGTTTGTGTGATTATCTGCAACCTCCGGAGGCCCGGGTTCGATTCCCGCCACGGAATTTGAAAAGTGATACGAGGGCTGGAATGGGGTCCACTCAGTCTCGGTAGGTCAAATGATTAGAGGAGGGTTCGATTGCCACCTCAACCATCCTCGAAGTGATTTTCTGTAGTTCCACACTTCTCCTCCAGGCAAATGCCGGGATGGTACATAACTTAAGGCCATGGCCGCTTCCTTCCCTCTTCCATGCCTATCCCTTCCAATTTTCCCAACCTCCAGAATTCCCCTGTTCAGCATAGCAGATGAGGCTACCTGGGCGAGGTACTGGTCCTCCTCCCCAGCTGTATCCCCTGAACAAAAGTCTCACGCTACAGGTCACTGCCCTTGAGGCGGTAGAGGTGGTATGCCTCTCTGAGTCCGAGGGAAACCAACAGATTAAGAAGTAAGAGATAATAATAATAATAATAATAATAATAATAATAATAATAATAATAATAATAATAATAATTTAAACAAGAAGACACGACGGGATGGATTATGGAAGTTCGTAAATATCTAGAGAAGTCCAATATCCAGGAAGTTCAGACAGGAAAACATTTCGGACCATGATGCAAAATTGGGAAGGGTTTCAAGTCGAAAGAACTGCAAAGACGGAAAGAGCCTGCACGGATACACAGAAGAAACAGCATAGCGCCCATATGAAGAAGTAATGGAGGAAGAGACAACAAGACATTAGTCGTTTTTGTTAGTTCGAAAGGCTCATTTTGAGGGGTTTTCCTGATTATAATAAATGATATAAGAACTACGTAAACAACAATTTTCAAAAAAATGTGTAACAAGTGTATTTTTGAGAGGAATGATCTAATCTGCGAACATCTTTAAACTCTTCTCCTGAAAAATTATAGATTTGGAACTGTAACTATTCCTTTCTCGGCCATCGAATATGTTTTGAAAAAAAGGCGTCGGAACTTACGTATTTCCTCCATACGTGGGAACATCTTCACCAGCAAGATAATATTCGCAAGTATTAAGAATTAAACGTGAAAATAACCATATAATATAAAAGCATGTCACTGAGAAATTGAAGCACATGTTTTACAAAGTGGAAAAAGAAAATGTGAATTTTTGATAACTTTTCACTTCCGGGATACTTTTAAAGATATAAAGATATATATTGAAAGATATATATTGAAATTAATATATCCAGTAATATATATTGAAAGTAATTTCATGTATTTGCTGAGTTTTAAATCATCTTCTGTTCTTCTTTATTTATGGTGATTGATGTTAATTGAATTCTAGAAAGACAAGGAGCTTTGTAGCGCTAACGTGTTTCTCCGCCGTGTTCTCAGACTAATTGGAATATCGCACTTCCATTCATGACAAACGAATGCAAATGTGCTGTTTCTTGCATTTGAGTCCCAGGGAAGCGATAAGAACGGTAGACGATTAAAACAGCACCCGCTAGGTTCACAAAAGCTTTCCCCAACGAGAGGAGGTCACAGCTATATTTTGACGGCTTCAAACCTTGGGAGGTTGAAAGGTTTTGTGCTACTGTCCCTCATTTAACGAGAAAATGACCCTGCAAGTTTAAGTGATTTTAAACCAGTTAGCAATTTTTGAATTGCTATCCGTAGAGAAATATACCAAGGTACTGAATAAGACATTGCCCGCTATTTCTGAGCATAAATCCTCAACCTACAACAATTCCTTCACTATGATGGCCAGTCGTAAATGAACGTCCTTCCGCAGGAGATGAATTGATTTTACAGTTTCCTTGCGTCGCACCGACACAGACAAGTCTTACGGCGACGACGGGATAGGGCTGGCCTATGAGTGGGAAGGAAGAGGGCGTGGCCTTAGGTAAGATACAGCCCCAGCATTTGCCTGGTGTGAAAATGGGAATCCACGAAAAACCATATTCAGGGATGCCGACAGTGCGGTTCGAACCCACTATCTCCCGGATGCAAGCTCACAGTTGCGCGCTAACTCGCCAGTCCGCAGGTCAGAGGGATATCAAACCGCAGAAGATTTAACGAGTGTGCTAAAAATATCTCCATAGACTGTGTTCGTAGGACGACAGCGGTTCTTCATCATCTTCTTCTTATCATCATCGTTACTGTCTGGTTCCATGGTTAAATGGTTAGCATGCTGGCCTTTGGTCACGCGGGTCCCGGGTTTGATTCGCAGCCGGGTCGGGAATTTTAACTTTCATCACTTAATTCCTATGACTCGGGGGGTTGGGTTTTTGTGGCCTGCATCAGCCCTCTTCGGAGACCACACTCCGTTATGATCATCGTTAATGTTATTAAGAGTAGTAGTAGCAGCATCTCTGTCTGTGCTACAGTGGTAGAGTGTCGGCCTCCGACTCCCAAGGTAACCGATTTAAACACGGGGGCAGTAGTCAGATTATTATTTTTTGCTAGGGGCTTAAGTCGCACTGACACAGATAGGTCTTATGGCGACGATGGGATAGGAAAGGCCTAGGAGTTGGAAGGAAGCGGCCGTGGCCTTAATTAAGGTACAGCCCCAGCATTTGCCTGGTGTGAAAATGGGAAACCACGGAAAACCATCTTCAGGGCTGCCGATAGTGGGATTCGAAACTACTATCTCCCGGATGCAAGCTCACAACCGCGCGCCTCTACGCGCACGGCCAACTCACCCGATAGTCAGATTATTGAAGGGCGGGAAAATGTCCATTCGACACTCAATGTCGTACCATGTCGGATGTAAAAGATCTCTGCTGACACGTTAGCTGTTTACCAGATAAAATGAATTAAATCCCAGCCATAGACGCCCAAAAGAGATTCGCTTTACTCGGTCTACCATCTAGTTGGCCTAAAGTAAAATGGAATGTTGAAATGGACGAGCAAACAGCTATACGGTTTCAAATTAAAATATCTGCGTACTGTAACCCAGGTCATACGATTCCCAGTTTAAGTAGTACTTATGCTCACTCCCTATTTTGCCGAACTTAGTGGTTCAGACGGTTCGGGCGCTGGCCATCTGGCGCCAATATGGCAGGTTCGATCCAGACTCAGTCCGGTGGTATTTGAAGGTGCTCAAATACGTCAAGCTCGTGTCAGTAGATTTATTGGCACGTAAAAGAACTCCTGAGGGACAATATTCTGGCACTTCGGCGTCTCCAAAAACAGTAAAAGAGTAGTTAGTGGGACGCAAAGCCATAACATTATTCGATCCCTATTTTGTAATATGTTTAGCCCACTGTTGCAATATGGCTACTTTTAAATTTTAATTTCGTGTGGTTATTTCTATCCAAGTGCAGCCCTTGTCAGGCAGACCCTCCGATGAAGGTGGGTGGCATCTGCCATGTGTAGGTATCTGCGTGTTATTGTGGTGGAGGATAGTGTTATATTTGGTGTGTGAGTTTCAGGGAGGTTAGGGACAGCACAAACGCCTGGCGCCCGGGTCATTGGAATTAACCAAAGAAGGTTAAAATCACCGAGCCAACCGGAAATCGAACCAACGACCCTCTGAACCGCAGGCCAGTACGCTGACTATTCAAATATGGCTACTAAAACTTTCCTCAATATGAGAAATTTCTGGTATTCAATTTTTTTTCAATTTGATGCACGTCGCACCGGGCAAAGCTACAGTCTCTCCCCATAAAGGGGAAAAGAGGATCGGCACACGGTACTTGTCTTCTTAATTGCTCTTAGCTTGTTCCGAGTTTCGACAGTTAGCTGCTCTAATTCCCAGGACGCCAAGATATTTCGACGTAGCTGAAAACAAATATCGCCAGCAAGTACATTCACACGTCTAGAAGGTAAAAATTCCGTTTCCTGAGCAAGTGGTTGCGTGGTTTGAATCACGCAGCTGTCAGCTTGCATTCGGGAGATACTGTGTTTGAATCCCAGGGTCGGCAGTCCTGAAAATGGTGTTCCGTGTTTTCCCATTTTCACACCAGAAAATTGCTGGGGCTGTACATTAATTAAGGCCACATTCGCTTCATTTTCGATCCTAAGCCTTTCATATCCCAGAGTCGCAATAAGACATGTCTGATTCGATGCGATGCAAAGCAAAGCGTGAAAAAAAAGTCATTCCTTGCCTTGATAATGTAGAAAAGCAGTCCTCTTGTTTTTCAACAACGTGTGTATGTTGGGTTCTCAGCCCGAAGGCGGGTTCGATCCTTCATAGCCCCGCCAACAGCTGTCATACATGGCCTAGGCATCACTGAACTGGCGTACTAGGGAACTGAGGAGTGAGGTAGTTTCCCGTCGTTTTCTTCAGTGAGCCAGAAATTGCTATTACATATCAATCTGCAAGCCCACTGAAATGCATGCACCTATAGACTATGAGCAACATTTTACACCATTCAAAGCAGAGACTGGCTGCATAAGGAACCGTATTACTAACATCGCTCTTGCCTCCGTCACTTTTACATTGTCAAAGCCTAGGATAAGACTGAGACAGGTCAATGAAAGTAACACATTTACTCCAGCCCATACGAGGAAACATTGTGTAATGTAAACGCTACATCTCGCCAGTATAGGCATAATAAAGTAAATTCAAATTTAAAGAAGTCAAAAATTACAAAGCTAATAAATATGGATAAAGTGCCGTTTGTCACAACTCCACTATAATTGTTGTCCCAGGCACACAAGCTAATTCACCGACCGAGTTGATACACAGTTTGAGTCGCGTAGTTAATGACCTTGCATTAGGGAGATAGTGGGCTAGAATCCCACTGTTGGCAGCCCTAAAGATAATTTTCTGTGGTTTCCAATTTTACACCAGGAAAATGCTGGAGCTGTACCTTAATGCCACGGTCACTTCCATTGCAATCCTACCCCCATTGTCGCCATAAGACCAATCAGTGTCGGTTCGATGTTAAGAAGATAGTAAAATAAACCTCTCTGATAATAATGCAACGGGGAACAAGACTTGCTCCCCTCGGGTGCCATTCCACTTCTGGCCAGCGCTGCGGCTATTCCGTTAAAGTGTGTGTACGAGAGAGAGAGAGAGAGAGAGAGAAACGTGGCAGGCGCAGGTAAGTACAACGAGTGTTTATGATGAAATCGGACAGATGAAGCAACATCTCCATTCACATCATATAATATAATATAATATAATATAATATAATATAATATAATATAATATAATATAATATTTTATAATGATAAAAATAAATTATTTTTTAAAGGTTGAATTTAAAGATTTTCAGTCTGTCAAAACCCCAAATGTTTGGACAGTAATAGATTATATTGAAAAACCTACAACCTGTTTTCCAGTCATTGACAGGGTTTGGGATGGAATGAATTGAGCCCCCATCTAGCGGCGAGGATAGGAATCCTGCCGGCTGCCGAAGCCTGTCGCACTCCTCTGGGGCAGTGATTAGTGACTGACAGATGAAATGAAATGATATTGGAGAGTGTTGCTGGAATGAAAGATGGCAGGGAAAACCGGAGTAGCCGGAGAAAATTCTGTCCCACCTCCGCTTTGTCCTGCACAAATCTCACATGGAATGACCGGAATTTGAACCAAGGAACCCAGCGGTGAGAGGCCGACGCGCTGCCTCCCGAGCCACGGAGGCTTTATTAATAGGTTATAATGCAAACTAATTTGATTATTAGGAAGTGTCGTCTACCCCGTTTATCCGTTATGTAGCAAGAGTAACATAAATTCTTGGGGGTTCTGATGGGCCGTACCCCTGCAGTTTATGCATGCCTCATAACATTGCCGTTGTGTAGGGTAGACTATAATTTTCACATGTTTACATTCTAACCTGTTAAAGCATAAACATCCTTACTCAACGTGTGACATTCCGATAAAAATGGCGTATGGCTTTTAGTACCGGGAGTGTCCGAGGACATATACGGCTCGCCAGGTGCAGGTCTTTTCATTTGACGCCCGTAGACGACCTGCGCGTCATGATGAGGATGAAATGATGATGAAGACGACACACTCACCCAGCCCCCGTGCCAGCGAAATTAACCAATGATGGTTGAAATTCCCGACACTGCCGGGAATCGAACCCGGGACCCCAGTGGCCAAAGGCCAACACACTAATCATTTAGCCTCGGAGCCGGACAACGTTCTTGTGAGAGCTTTTTATTAGCGTGTGTTCTAGTAACGAGTCGACATTAGAAAGTATACGTTCATCCTTCACAATTTTACAACAGCACAGCAACCACAAGAACACTTCATACAGAGACAAATGCATTCACTCTTTTCAACAAAAGAAAGAACACTGTGACCGGAATGAGTCGTGTGTTTATTTACATTTGGACTAAGCCATGTGATCTGTGGGTGGAACAGTGGTTCGCAATACAGGTAACCGCACGGAGTTGAAATTCGTTAAACACACACGTGGCCGGAACTTGGTCAATTTCATAACAAATAAAAGATCAATTACAGTAGCCTAGAAACTTTGTTAAGCAAAATAAATGGGGGAGGGTTATGTCGTTTGGGATAACCAACATTTCGCACAGTAATGAATGTGTCAGTCTCCGTGGCTCAGGCAACAGCGCGCCCGCCTCTCACCGCTGGGTTCCATTGTACGAATTCCGGTCACTCCATGTGAGATTAGTGCTCATAAACGCGGAGGCGGGACAGATTTTTCTCCGGGCACTCCGCTTTCCTCCGTCATGTTTCATTCCAGAAACACTCTCCAATATCATTTTATTTCATCTGTCAGTTATTAATCATTGCCCCAGAGGAGTGTGACAGGCTTCGGCAGCCGGCACAATTCCTATCCTTGTCACTAGATGGGGCTTCATTCATTCCATTCCTGATCCGGTCGAATGACTGGAAACAGGATGTGGATGTTTCAATGAAAGTACCACTTTTTTAGCTGAAATTAAATGAAGTTCGCCTCTTGTCTATCCCTTTCACACTTCCCATCTCTCCACAAGGATCCTGGGCGAGGTACTGTTCCTCCTCGCTATCAGTAACCACGCACCCCCAACCAAAAGTCTAGCACTCCAGAACACTGCCCTTGGGGCGGTGGAGGTGGGATCCCTCACTGAGTCCGAGAAAAAAACCAACCCTAAAGGTAAAGCGGATTAAGAAAGAAATAAAGAAACCGCATAAAAGGCATATCCAACGTTAAAAAGTGTATTCCAATAAACCCAAACTACTGTACTCCCTTCTCTCTCTGTTGCGTGAGCCATAAAAATACCTCAATTCCTATCTCATGCTAACAGGCTTTCATTGTTTTCTTGTTAGGTGTTTTTGAAGCATACTCTTCAATCTTATTTTTTATTTTGAGCCAATCAGAACACCAACACCAAAATAGGCTGCCACACGACGCGAAATCTCACCATTGTTAATTCTTTTAATTGCTCCTAATTTTCCTTCTATCGTTATCACGTCCCGTTTCCTCTTCGTTGACATGACGCAGAATTAAAACACTTCGTAAGAGTGATACAATAACTACTGCACATACAGTTACTAGTGAACTAATGAAAGAGCCAAATCAAACTGAGTTGGCAGTAGAGAAGGGAATGAGGCAGTCAAGATCAGGCTCCACGCATTCCGTTGCCAACCCCCTTTATCAAAACATTACAAACAATGTTTATTTAATTCGTTTTAACCGACCGGTACCGAGCGAGTTGGCCGTGCGGTTAGGGGCGCGCAGCTGTGAGCTTGCATCCGGGAGATAGTGTGTTCGAACCCCAGCGCCGGCAACCCTGAATATGGTTTTCCGTAGTTTCCCATTTTTACACCAGGCAAATGCTGGAGCTGTACCTTAATTAAAGCCATGGCCACTTCCTTCCCACTCCTAGCCCTTTCATATCCCATCGTCGCCATAAGACCTACCTGCGTCGGTGCGACGTAAAACTAATTGTAAATATGTTGTATACATTTTCGGTATTTCGATTAAAAGTGCTTCGGATAACAGAGCTTCTACCGTAAATAGAACCAAAATTAAAAGAACTTAAACAGCTTGCTCATTCACTCGAGGATATTTCTGTCGAGTAAATATTTTATAGAAGTCCTATACATTTCAGGATTACAGAAATATGCCTTTGACATGAGTGTTGCATTGCCAGCCAATTAGCTTTAGCCGGAAGTCGTGAGGATTCTGACCCACAACCGATGTTTTTACAATTGGCTTTAAGTCGCGCCGATACAGACAATAGGACAGGAAAGAACTAGGAGTGGCCTTAAGTAAGGTACAGCCCCAGCATTTGCCTGTTATGAAATTGGGAAACCACGGAAAACTATGTTCAGGGCTGCTGTCAGTAGGGTTCGAACCCTCTATCTCCCGAGTGCAAGCTCACAGCTGCGCACCCCTAACCGTCCGGCCAACCTACTCGTCACTCACAACCGATACAGTCAGTCTCGAACCGTCTGAATTCTTGAAAACTATTTTGACACAGGCTGGCTGGCACGTTGACTGTGCTGCTGTCATGCGGCCAGACTCTTAAACTTCCCCTCCTCCCCTTCCTCTATACCAAAGTTCGGCGCGCAAGGCAAGAGTGCTGAGAAGTCCCGACGGGGTAAGATAAAAGAAAGTACACATTACAACACCGCTAACTGGTAAAATCAATTACTAGTGGTAATAATCTTCACCAGTCTCCGCGATATTTACCTTCGATTGTTGCTCCTCTGGGAGATACCGCGATGCGACGTGTACCTGTTGTAATCGAGCCGAACTCCCCCTGCTCTTAAACTTGAGCGAGTTGAGATGTTTGCATTCCTCACAGGCGCACCAAACATAACGAGCGAGTCTATATTCCCACAGCGAAGGAGAAACATTTCTCCGAGTGTACGCTAAAGCAACAAAGAGAAATATAGAGGTATCCCCATAGAATTCATCCAGATACAGAAGAAGGTATACCAAGCTACTCCAACTTTATTTTCCATCTGCACAATTAACTTCTACAATGACAATTAAAATGAATATTGCGTAAGAACACGTGGACATTTTGTTCCTTCACAATCAAGACACTCTTTATAACTTGTATTATTATTCATTAAGATCATTATCCGGATCTATGGCTACATGATTAGGATGCTGGCCTTTGGTCCAGTGGTTCCAGGATTCGATTCCCGATCGGGTCGGTGATGTTAAACTTCATTGGTTAATTCCAGTGGCTAGGGGGCTGAGTGTGTGTATGCCACCTTATGCATTAGAATTCAACATAAGTAGGGTGGCATGCTCACAGAGCCACAGGATGCGTATAGGACGTTAACTCGAAAGACCTGAATCAGGCCTCCTAAGAGACCACATGCCGTTATTATTATTATTATTATTATTATTATTATTATTATTATTATTATTATTATTATTATTATTATTATTATTATTACGACAAAAATTTGAAAAAATATTTCTACTAGCAGGGAGAAGTTTCCGCAATAATTAGGCAGAATTGAAAGTTTGAGGATTTTGAAAATGATTTTTTAAAATATATATGCACAGGCAAAACAATTTCTTATGCTATATACGTTATTACTTAAACACATATCATAATTTAGTTAATTTTCCTGGTAATACGTCGGCTAAATCAGCAGCTGTTCGAATAACTCCGCGGTATGGTATGGCAAATTCAGTAGAACTCTGTGATATAAAAAATTCTTCAGGCAACTCAATATTGAAACATCCTAGGAATATTAACTACCAATTTTAGGTAAATAAAATATAAAAAGAATGAGAAAATATCCTTTATTTATTCCTAAAGATTACAGTATTTTCTTCTTATTATTATTCTTCTTCTTAATCTGTTCACCCTCCAGGTTCGGTTTTTCCCTCAGACACAGCGATGGATCCTACCTCTACCGCCTCAAGGGCAGTGTCCTGGAGCTTCAGACTCTGGGTCGGGGGATACAACTGGGGAGAATGACCAATACCTCTCCCAGGCGGCCTCACTTGCTATGATGAGAAAGGGCCTTGTGGAGTTATGGGAAGATTGGAAGGGAAAGGCAAGGAAGAGAGAAGGAAGCGGCCGTGGCCTTAAGTTAGGTACCATCCCGGCATTTGCCTGGAGGAGAAGTGGGAAACCACGAAAAACCACTTCGAGGATGGCTGAGGTAGAAATAGAACCCACCTCTACTCAGTTTAACCCCCCGAGGCTGAGTAGTTCCCACTTTTCAAATTTCTTGGCAGAACCGGGAATCTAACCCGGGCCGCCGGGGGTGGCAGCTAATCACGCTAACCACTACACCACAGAGGCGGACCAATCCTTTTCTTAATCATCGTTATCAGGTCGATTAGATTAGCAGTTTTCCTTTTTCTACCACTACGAGCGCTAATGTGAGCCAATGCATTGTTTCATTTAAGCTCTAATAATTACATTCGGCGTAGACATTTTTCAAAAAAAGCCCAGGGCATTGAACCATGGAACACATTGCGGAATGAACTACGTAAATAAGTTAATTTGGCTAGGATTTGAACCAAAATGAAAACGAGTAAAGAAGGAAGCGATTATACGCTTTTTCCGGGACTGAATTTAGGCCGGGAAAGGACTTCGAATTTTTTTTTTTGCTAGGGGCTTTACGTCGCACCGACACAGATAGGTCTTATGGCGGCGATGGAATAGGAAAGGCCTAGGAGTTGGAAGGAAGCGGCCGTGGCCTTAATTAAGGTACAGCCCCAGCATTTGCCTGGTGTGAAAATGGGAAACCACGGAAAACCATCTTCAGGGCTGCCGATAGTGGGATTCGAACCTACTATCTCCCGGATGCAAGCCTCACAGCCGCGCGCCTCTACGCGCACGGCCAACTCGCCCGGTAATTTTTTTTTTTTTTTTTTAAGTTTCATAAATCTATCCAAGACTCGCAATTTGAAACATTTCCGGTGCCATTATCCCTTCAAATTTCGGCACAATTGAGGAAATTTGTTTAAGTTTACGTTTTTCGTAGTGTGGGGACACCCCACTTTGTCTGCTAAGAAATTCATTAAATCTCAGCCATAGACGCCCAAGAAAGTTTCGGTTTACTCGGTCTGCCATCTAGTGGCACTAGAGTAAAACGGAACGTCGAAATTGACGAGCAGACAGCCAGATGGCGTCAAATTGAAATGTCTGCACACGGTAGCTGAGGCAATACGATTATTATTATTATTATTATTATTATTATTATTATTATTATTATTATTATTATTATTATTATTATTATTATTATTATTATTATTATTATTATTATTCCCACGCTTCAGGACACTGGCCTTGATACCGAGCAAAAATCCAATCCTGCAATGAACGCTGACTAAACCAAACCAAACCAAACCAAACCAAACCAAACCAAACCAAACCAAACCAAACCAAACCAAACCAAACCACGGCCCAACAGCCCCGAAGGGCCATGGCCTATCAAACGACCGCTACTCATCCCGAAGGTTAGCAGCTTATGAGATGTCGTGTGGTCATTACGATGAATCCTCTCGCTTTTCTAGACCGGGACCGCTTTCTCACCATCAGATAGATCCATAATTTTAATCACCTAGGCTGAGTGGACGGCAAACCAGCCCACATAACTCCTACCGCGCAGCTGGCCAAACCGACTGAATAAAGGAAATAAAATAAACCGATCACCCCTTCTCCTCACTCTGAGATATAGCCGCAGTAATAGTGCTTGTATTTTCATTATTATTATTATTATTATTATTATTATTATTATTATTATTATTATTATTATTATTATTATTATTATTATTATCACACTGTTCGTAACCCTGAAGATGGTTTCCCGTGGTTCTCTATTTTCACACCAGGCGTTGGGACTGTACATTAATTAAGGTACGGCCGGTTTCTTCCCGCTTCTAGTCCTTTCCTATCCTATCGTCGCCATAAGACCTGTCTCTTTTGGTGGGACGCAAATCAAATTCTAAAACGAAAATATTCTTCGTTTTCTTCTTCTTTATCTGTTTACCCTCCAGGGTCAGTTTCTCCCTCGGAATCGGCGAGGGATACCACCTTTATCACCTCAAGGGCAGTGTCCTGGAGCTTCAGACTCTGTGTCTGGAGCTACAAGTGGGGAGGATGACCAGTACCTCGCCCAGGCGGCCTCACCTGCTATGCTGAACAGGGGTCTTGCGGGGCGGTGGGAAGATTCGAAGGGATATACAAGGAAGAGAGAAGGAAGCGGCCGTGGCCTTAAGTTAGGTACCATCCCGGCATATGCCTGTAGGAGAATTGTGAAACCACGGAAAACCACTTCCAGGATGTCTGAGGTGGGAATCAAACCCACCTCTACTCAGTTGACCTCCCGAGGCTGAGTGAACCCCGTCCTAGCCCTCGTACCATTTTTTAAATTTCCTGCCAGAGCCGGGAATCGAACCCAGGCCTCCGCGGGTGGCAGCTAATCACACTAACCACTACACCACGGAGGTGGACAAACATACTCCTTATTATTATTAATTTATGTGTTTAGTAGTGATAAATTCTTGAGCTTTGTGGTATTTTTTTTAATTAAGAGAGCAGAGTGAACTGAGGTTACATTGACGATAGGTTTGTTTCACAGTCCTGAACAGTTGAGCAAGTGGGAAATGATTCCGTGTTTCCAACTCGAGGAGTTTCTCTGAAGCGAGACTATTACTGTGATGAGAAATGTTGCAGATTGCGACTCCCGTAATACAATTTAACGTAGTCGTGTAGGCAACCAGCCAGTCCTTGTTTGCTGCACGTGATCGTAAACTGGAGCGAGTTGAGATGTTTGCCTAGTTCATTGGGGCAACTAACATGACGAACAAATAGTCTACATTCCCACAGAGCCGTGGGCGGAACTCTGCTTAAAATAACATAGTGTAGCAGTACACTATCATGTAGGCTGAAGTAACTCGCCTGCACAGCAGGGGGATGAAGTATGAAATAGGTGATAACGGTGGTGTCCTGTCAGGCAGACATCCACTAAATTGATATTGTAATTTAATAGACAAAATTGAAGCAAATTTGTTTTATATTAAAACCAAGGATATAAGATTTATTATTTATTTATTATTTTTCACAGCACATTCTTATTCACTAAATCAATCCAAATTTCTCTCGGTCTGCCCACAAGTCGACTTCCTTCCACCTTCTTTTTTAAAATTTCCTCTGTTCAGTTGTGTTCGCCGGCATCCACTAAGCACTGTATTCTCGATTCCTCGACCTTACAAAGGAGAGAATCTCCTATTCCCACTTTTTCTTTAAACTTATCATTCCTGGTCTTGTCTTTCCTGGTCTTCCATTTTATAACTCCATTTTAGCCGCCTGCAGATTAGAATTATCCCTACTGCCCAATGTGGTGTTTTGTTATTTTTATTATTTTGTTATTTTTTTGTTTTTTCACAATTTGCTTCTAAGAATTAAATGGATTGAAAAGATAACAAAAAAAGCGTTCTAGAAGAAATTCATGGCAAGATAGAACTGATATTAACGATGCAAAGAAGAAGAGATAAATTCACTGGCACATCTTGCGACACAGTACCTTTTTTACCAATCTGCTGGAAGGGAAAATCTCGGGGAAGAAAGGCTGAGGACGACCGATGATGAAATTCCTTGAAGACGTGGCATAGGGTCTCCATTATAGTTCTTGTTATGAAATGAAACGAGGAACTGACGACAGGAAAGACAAGGCATTGCCTTAAGGCACTGATGATGATGACAATTTGCTTTAGGTCACACCGACATAGATAGGTCTTATGGCGACAATGGGATAGAAAAAGGCTAGAAGTGGGAAGGAAGCGACCGTGGCTTTAAGGTACAGTCCCAACATTTGCTTGGTGTTAAAATGGGAAACCACCGAAAACCGTCTTAAGGGCTCTTCTTCTCTGTTAACATCAGTTCTATATTACATTGATTTTTTTCTAGAACAATTTTTGTTCCCTTTTCAATCCATCCATGAGCATACCGACTGTAGTACATGAGTGTACGCCGTATAGTCTTAGTAGTACATGGAGTTCGAACCCACTATCGCCGGATTCCAGGATCACAGCTGCATGACCCCCAATAATACTTTCATCATCATCAACATCATCATCATAATCATCATTTTAAACCATCTCCAGCTCTGATGTGCGAGCCTCCTTCATGTAAAACTGTCGTCGTACCATTCTTCTTCTACTAACTTGTCCCAATCATGTCCTCTATTCAGCACATTCTTCTTCACGGAATCAGTCCAATTTTCTCCCAGTTTACAACCACAAGTCAACTTCCTTCTATCTTCTCTTTTTAATTCCGTCCTTGCAGTCAGCGGTGGAACTTGGCAATGTCGTAGTTTGAGCAACGGGCAAATTACAAGTTCTGCCAAAAATTAGGCAAATCCACAAGCGAAACGTTTGAGATCATCAAGTCGAAATCGCCCTGATCAGCACGACGGGAAAAAGACGCCAATAGACAGGTCAAAGACTATGTGATCCTTGAACTGTTAACGCTAGTCCACGAACATACTGACTGAAGTACGTACACAGGTGTGCACTGTGTTGCCTACACTATAGGCGCTAGTTCAAGAAGTTGTTGACTGTAGTATATGAGTGTACGCCGTGTTTCCTACAATGTAGGCGCCGGTACACGAGCATATTGACTGTAGTACGTACATTGGTGTACACTGTGTTGCTTACACTGTAGGCGTCAGTCCAAGAAGTTATTGACCGTAGTACACTGAAGAAAATCGAAATTGCAACACCCAGAAGGAGTAGTGCTACATTGCTGCAATTGAACATGCAGGACGAGTGTTCGGTTGTGATTCGACGATTACACTTTCAGGTCCCTCTGACCGCAAGTTTGGACAACAATCAATACAGGATGTGCCCACCACGAGCTGCAATACATTGATGAATTCGTCGAGGCATGGAGTCAATAAGGCCCGGATCGCTTCCTGAGGAATTGTGGCCCATGCTTACTGCACTGCACGGGTCAGTTGTTCCAGAGTTGTGGGTGGCTGAGGACGGTTGGCCAGTTGTTGACCCATCATGTCCCATACATGCTCAATAGGACTGAGGTCCGGGGATCTGGCGGGCCATTCTAAGGTTGTGATGTCGTGGAGAGCTTCTCTGGAGATGCGTGCAGTGTGAACCCGGGCATTGTCCTGCTGAAACATTCCATTAGCAATGTTCGCCATCATAGGGACAATCAGTGGATTGGGTACCCTATCAACGTACTGTCGAGCAGTCATAGTGCCCTCAACAAGCACTAATTGTGATTTCACATTAAAGCCAATAGCTCCCCAGACCATAATGCTTGGTGTTGGCCCTGTGTGCCTCTCGAGAATAAGATCTGGGCGGTCCCTCTCCCCGGTACGTCGGCGCACACGATTTCGGCGATCACTGCGGGTAAGACAGAAGCGCGATTCATCACAAAAGACGACCCTATGCCATTCGTCGACCCACGTCGATCTTTCTCGACGCAAGGCCAGCCTTACACGTCGCTGTTGTGGGGTCAATGAAACACCTTCTGCATGGACACGGACTCGTAAGGCAGCTGCACACAGGCGAGTACCAACTGTTTGTTGTGTAACGTGGGGTGCAACAGCTGCTCGAATTTGCGCTGCTGTTGCATGGGGTTCCATCCGGGCCATCCGAATGATGCAGCGATCCTCTCTCACAGTTGTATGTCGCGCTGGGCTTGTGCCAGGTCTACGAGTGTGGGTACCTTCATTTGACCACTGCTGCCATACACGTTGTACCGCAGATGCCTGTCGGCCAGCACGTGCAGCGACAGTCCTTAGAGATAATCCAGCCTCACACAGCCCAATTATCCGAGCCCTCTAAAATGGCGACAGTTGTTGATAGCGTGCTCTTCTCTGTCGTAGAGGCATGTTTGACGGGGAACACTTCACTGCACAGACTGCAAGTCAACTACGCTACACCAGAGTCCATATACTGGAGTTGATTCCTCCGTGACCAATCACGTGGGGAGACCTGTAGCAAGAATCCAATGGGTCTGAAACTTTGATCGTTTACATACCTACATGGCATCGTTACATATCTTGAAAATTAGTACAAACGACCAATGCATTCATGGTGTTGCAATTTCCATTTTCTTAAGCGTACATGAGTGTATACTGTAGGCGCCAGTTCATGAACTTATTGACTGTAGTAGTATTTTACTTAATGAATATCAGTATGCTATCGAACCGCATATAAATGTTTCACAAATAAGTAATATATATTTTAGACCAATGTGATTTTAAGACACATGACTTTCATCAGACTGGTCTACATTCACGTCCATACAGATGTCAATAAATATAGCATCGATATCAAGAAATTGGAAGCACATGGAAAGAGTCTGAAAAGATAACTGTTTGCTATGAAATGTATATATATATAAGAAAATTATGAATTTTGTGCAAACAACTTACCGAAGTTTTCAAGCTAAGTAATGTATGCTTATGATACATGCTGTATTCAAGCTCCCTCATTAAGCATATGTGAACTACTCACAGACTGGAAATGTGCATCAGGGGACCAGAACTCACCTGGAAGGTAGAGAAAACCTATTAAATTACACGAAACATACCCACAAGTCTTTTGTTAAACATCAGTGTATCTCTCAAATCGATTTAAATCTATTCCTCAGAACATAAATATTATATAAGTATACCTTAGTGGTTATTTGTTGCCTTTAATGATACCCGTGTTGAGTATTTTTAATTTATATAAAGCAGTAAATATGCGACCTTACAAAGAATATGGTATAGGTCGGATGGACAGCTCTACAGCGGGCAGAAAAGATCAATGCCTTTCAGTTGTACCTTTTTTATTAATTCGAATTTATATTAAAACATAACATTCAATCAATTAATCAATCAATGTGCATTTAGGGCAAACTTCTAGGTTGCATATTGTCTATCAATAGTTCTTATACCTTTTTTAAACATTTTTAAAGAATTTTGCAATATATAGAATTTTCCATTGATAATGTATTCCATTCCGATCCCGCACTCCACGTCCTATCAATGAATATTTACCCCAGTTTGGCCTCTTGAATTCCAACTTCACTTCCTATTATGACCTTTCCTACTTTTAAAACCTCCGCTCAAGCTTATTTTGTGTACTAACGTCATCCCACGCCATCTCTCCACTGACCGCATCGTCGAGCATTTCGTCTCCTCACTCCTAAGTCAGAGCCTCTCAAACGCCCGTCATCTCACGCGTGCAAAACGAGGCGTAGGAGTTCGGTGCACCGTGCTTCGGTCCGACTCCGTTCGGTTCGGACCAGCGTTTTGTCTCGGGGCGACTCGGCTAAGCTCGGCTTGACTAAGATCCGGTGAACGAGCGCTGCAGAGGAAGTGAGGAAGAGGTAAACAGGCTGAGCGAGAGAGACGGGTGTAGGAAATGAAATGGCGTATGGCTTTTAGTGCCGGAGTGTCCGAGGACAAGTTCAGCTCGCCAGATGCAGGTCTTTTGATTTGGCACTCGTAGGCGACCTTGCGCGTCGTGATGAGGATGAAATGATGATGAAGACGACACATACACCCAGCCCCCATGCCAGCGAAATTAACCAATTATGATTAAACTCCCGACCTGCCAGGAATCGAATCCGGGACCCCTGTGACCAAAGGCCAGCACGCTAACCATTTGGCCATGGAGCCGAACACACGTGTAGAGAACGAGAGAGACAGGGCTATTGCTCACATCGAGGAGTGGGTGGTCTGCACTCTAGTCAACCTAGTGAAGTCGCTTTATGCACCGTGCATGCACTCTGAGAAGCCCTGTTCTAAGCTTTCCCAACCCCAAAAGTTTTCAGCATTTTCATAACACTACTCCTTTGTCGGAAATCACCCAGAAAAAAACGTGTTGTTTTCATTTGGTTCTTTTCCAGTTCTCGAACCAAGTAATTGCCTTGTAATACTCGAGGACCAACTCAGTACTTTCATCCAAATGGCATGGAGGGCTTGCTTGTACTTTGTTGTGACTGGCCAGCAATCTGAGCCACTGGAGGAATCATGGACTCACAAACTATCCCTTTCAGATTGTTAGGTACTTTCTTGTTACACAACACTGCAATGAATTGTCGCCATTTTAGCCATCCAGCATTAACTATCATTCGAACGTCCATAAGCGTCTCATCATCCAAAGTTTTATCGAACCGAAGAATTCAAATTGTAAAGTTTTTACGAGGTGAGGTTTCTGGATGTCAGTTGTGACTGTGTCTATGTATTTTAAATACTGTTGGGGTTAAATAATAATCCCATATTAAAATAAACTAGTAATGGCAATAAAAATGCACACTCATAGTAACAGTTATGTCATACCGATAAATATTAACGTGCGAGCTTAATCCCTTAGTAGTGGAGCCTCCGTAGCTCAGCCGGAAGCGTACCGGCCTCCCATCGCTGGGTTCCATGGTTCAAATTCCGGTCACTGAATGTGACAGTTATGCTGGACAAAGCAGAGGTGGGACAGGATTTTCTCCGGGAACTCCGGCTTTTCCTGTCATCCTTCATTGCAGTAAACATTCTCCAATATCATTTCATTTCATCTGTCAGTCATTATCTTTGCCCCCAAAGGAGTGCGACAGGCTTCGGCAGCCGTAGATGGGGTTTCATTCATTCATTCCATTCCTGACCCGATCGAATGACGGGAAACAGGCTGTGGAGTTTTATTTTGTGTACTTCTATTGCTGCAGAAGAACATATTATACGCATGTTTTTTATGGACTTTCTGTTTTTAATGTGAACTTATCTCTCAGTGGACGAGACAGTAGCAACCGGATGCAAGCTACACCCTCAGATATAACAGCAATGTGCATGTGTGTTGGAAAAAGACAAGCTACTACCGTACTGGCTGGCTAACTCCAACGAAATCCCTCTCAACTATGAGTGCCCAGCACTCAGAATTTAACCAATTTAATTTTCTGTACTTCCTTGTTTCTACCGTTGACAGGTAAATAATGGAGATGTTCTTCAGTTAAGACGGCCTGTTGCTAGGCAACGCACTCTAGTTACAGGCGGTGAGCTTCAGAAACAATTGCAAATTGCGTCCTTTGTTTTATCTCGGTACGGCTGTTCCCTTTGATCTCGGGGAAACTGATGACGAATGCTCTCCACGCCTCTACTGTTAACTGAAGAGATAGGAAGTACATTCAGAAATCAAGAATCGATACATGCACAGCTCAACAACGCGTGCTCGATAATTATCATGCGAAAATGCGTATTTCCACTAGGGAATATTTAGAGCCGGGATGAGTGGCGCTGGCTTTCTGTCTCCAGTTGGCAGGTTCGATCCTGACTCAGTCCAGTAGTATTTGGTGTTCGAGAACTGGGAAGAACCAAAGGAAAGCGGAGAATTCCTCAAGGCAGTATTTTTGGACATTTATGCTTTCTTATATATATCAATGATATGAGTAAAGTTCGGCTCCATGGCTAAATGGTTAGCGTGCTGGCCTTTGGCCACAGGGGTCCCGGGTTCGATTCCAGGTAGGGTCGGGAATTTTTGGCTAATTTCGCTGGCACGAGGGCTGGGTATATTTGTCGTCTTCATCATCATTTCATCTTCATCACGGCGCGCAGGTCGCCTACGGGAGTCAAATCAAAAGACCTGCACCTGGCAATCCGAACATGTCCTCGGACACTCCCGGCACTAAAAGCCATATGCCATTTCATTTCATATGAGTAAAGAAGTGGAATCAGAGTTAAGGTTTTTTGCAGATGATGTTATTCTGTACAGAGTAATACATAAGTTAAAAGATTGTCAGCAACTGAAAAATGAACTCGATAGTGTTGTGAGGTGGACAGTAGGGAGTTATATGATGATAAACGGGGTTAAAAGTCAGATTGTGAGTTTCATAAATAGGAAAAATCCTCTCAGTTTTAATTATCGTGCTAATCGTGGTAAAGTTCCTTAATGGAGTCATTGTAAGTACATAAATGTCAATATGAGGAAAGATCTTCATTGGGGCAATCACATATATATGATTGTAAATAAAGGGTACAGATCTCTGCATATGATTATGAGTGTGACTAGGGGTTGTAGTAATGTAAAGGAGAGGGCATATAAGTCTCTGGTAAGACCCCAACTAGAGTATGGTTCCAGTGTATGGGACCCACACCAGGATTACTTGATTCAAGGACTGAAAATAAGCCAAAGAAAACCAGCTCGATTTCCGACAAAAGAGTAGCGTTACAAAAATATTGCAAAGTTTGGGCTGGGAGAAAGGAGACGAGCTGCTCAACTAAATGGTATGTTCTGAACTGTCAGTGGACAGACGGCATGGAGTGACATTAGTAGACGAATAAGTTTGAGTGGTGTCTTTAAAAGTAGGAAAGATCACAATATGAAGATAAAGTTGGAATTCAAGAGGACAACTTGGGGCAAATATTCGTTTATAGGAAGGGGAGTTAGGGATTGGAATAACTTACCAAGGGAGATGTTCAGGAAATTTCCAATTTCTTTGCAATCATTTAAGAAAAGGCTAGGAAAACAACAGATAGGGAATCTGCCACTTGGGCGACTGTCCTAAATGCAGATCAATAGTGATTCATTGAAGACGCACGATTTGTTTTGGGTGACTTCCGAGACATCCGCCTCTGTGGTTTAGTGGTTTGTGTGATTTTCTGTCACCCCCGCAGGCCAGGGTTCGATTCCAGGCTCTGCCACGAAATTTGAAAAGTAGTACGAGGGCTGGAACGGGATCCATTCACCCTCGGGAGGTCAACTGAGTAGAGGTGGGTTCGGCAAATGCTGGGATGGTACCTAACTTCAGGCCACGGCCGCTTCCTTCCCTCTTCCTTGTCTATCCCTTATAATCTTCCCATCTCCCCTCAAGGCCCCTGTTCAGCATAGCAGGTGAGGGTGCCTAGGCGAAGTACTGGTCATCCTCCCCAGTTTCATCCCCCGACCCAGAGTCTGAAGCTCCAGGACACTGCCCTTGAGGCGGTAGAGGTGGGATTTGCCTGGAGAAGTGGAGAACCACAGAAAACTACTTCGAGGATGGCTGAGGTGAGAATCGAACCTTCTCTACTCAGTTGACCTCCCGAGACTGAAAATGTACTCCGTTCCAGGCCTCGTACCGCTTTTCAAATTTCGTGACAGAGCCAGAAATCGAACCCGGACCTCCGTGAGTGGCAGCTAATCATACTAACAACTATACCACAGAGGCGGATGTAGCATTCATTGGTTGTAAAATTTAACATTCATTTCGTAGAAAGCTAAAAGTAGAAAATATAATAATACGAAAATAAATTTCGAATCGAAAAAACAAATAGATGTGAATATTCGTGTATAGGATGATGTTCAATAAATTTCCAAGTTCTGTAAAATATTGAAGAAATGACCTGGAAAACAACTGATAGGGAATCTGCCACATGGTTGACAGCCCTAAATGTGGATCATTGATGATTGCTTAATTAAATGGTCCCAGGGACAGCCGCTCCCAGTGGGGCAGGGAGGTCTAATGACAGGGGTTTACAATTCTACACCACTACAGACACACATTGGCGTTCTCTTACTAACATATGCGTTGATGAAACACCAGTCGACGTATTAAGTTTCAACGTTACTCTCTGTCACCCAGACGTGAGCTCTCTCAGTTCGATGGCAGACAGTCTTGCAGGGTTGCATTCTCTATTTGGCATTTAATTCTCTTTTGCTTCCTTCCTACCGAAATTACTTTAGCTTTGGAGATGTTGACTTACATGTCATTCTCGCTCCACTTCAAGTAATGTTACTGAATTTATGTTCCACTAACTTCTGGAAATTTCATTTCCGATATAAAAGTCAAAGGCAGACATTTTTACAAGTGGAGGTATATCTACATATATAAAACGCTAACCTGTATGTTTCACAACAGTCAAACTCTTAAACCAGAGGGAGTTAAAATATACGGTTTGTACTAAAATATTCGAAATCGACTCAATAGCAGAGGAAAAAACTTGCATTTATTGAAAAGTGAACGGAAGTATACAACAATCTAGGAACAAGATGGCGACTATAGGGCTTAATATTATGTATCATTCATTGGGGCCTAACATTGGGAAGCGACATAAGGGATCTTGAGCTGAATTTGAAACAAGATGGCGACTATAGGTCTTAATATTATGCTTTTCTCTTTGGGGCGTAACATTGGGAAGCGACATAAGGGATCTTGAGCTGAATTTGAAACAAGATGGCGACTATAGGTCTTAATATTATGCTTCTCTCTTTGGGGCTTAACATTGGGAAGCGACGTAAGGGATCTTGAACTGAATTTGGAACAAGATGGCGACTATAGGTCTTAATACGTATGCTTTATTAATAGGGCCATAATATTATATTTATTTTATGTAATTATATTCGTGACAAATACGTCAGATAACTCGTCTTGATATTCCTGTCGTAGTCCTGCCATATTCAATAGTTTTATCAACATTTAATACCACTAATAGAGTTTATAACACTTCTTTCCATACAATATTCACTGTGCTTCGACAATTCTGGCGTATCCGGATCTTCACAGTTTAAAACGATCTTGCTCGAGAAAGTGCAACATAAAATTAGCCGTAACTGAGTATTGGTTCGGATAAGTAGACACCCAATTTTTCAAGAGCTCCTACCTGCGCTTTATTAACCCCAGAATACTAACATTATTCGGTAGTTGCCCATTACCAACATACGTATACTACGCTAAAACAATAAGCAAACTCCACATTGTGGCCAGAAATAATATGTCATTTAAGAATTACGAAGTATGAAAAGCGTTATGTTGCTGGTAAAGAATAATTCAAAACACCTAAGTGGATCAGCTTCTACAATCGACGTAGGTTCTGATCGGATATGGACTATGTTCTTTCTTGGGTATTTTCCTGTGTTTGAATCAGTTGTCCACATATGCTCATCATTATCAAAGAGTTTATCCACTTCACACTCAACAAAAGGCTGTTCTGGAGGTTGAGAGGCTGAAGTTGAACTGTTTGAAGTAGTCGCTACTGTTATCCCCTTCATAGGTCCTTTTTTTTAGATTTCCCTTTAGACGGCCGCTCAATTTGCTGAATTTCAACACAAGCTCGTAAATCTGGATCATAGTCGAGATTATCTTCGGAGCCATTGTCACTGGGTGAATAGTTCGGATTTCATCGGAGAGTCTTCGTGCTTAAATTCAGCTTCTAAACGGTTGTCTTCCCCGTTCTTATCTTCATTCAGCTCGTCAAGAATACGGCAAATGAACTCCTTCTTTTATCCATTGTGTCTTGGAAAGGCATGTGCCTAATAAATATTAAGCAACCATCCGCAATGAGCAAACTACACGAAAACGGCAACATTCAAGCACCTGTTACATACTAATAATACGTAAGTTTTACGTACCAACGATAATGCGTCAGTACTAAGAATACGTAAAAAAAAGAGCAGTGACTTACCGAAAATGAACTCTCCCAGCATTCGCTCCTCACACATGCATCTAAATGCTATGGTGACATTATCCACATTCATCAGTGGAAGCACTGCATAGAGGTGGTGTTTTGGGGGTAACACAGGAAGGAGCAGTGCGTAGTTAGGGTTAATGGCCATGCAGAAGGCGAGTCGACTTGGTACCCACCTCTCTGTGAGTACGTCGACTGTTTCTCTTAGCAACATGTACATTTTTAGGGACGTTCTGCTATCTGTTGAGTATATTTAGAAGCTGGGGAAGATCAGACAATTAAAGAGTATCTAGCAGAGAATAGTACCTATTCTTCCGTGATCAGAGGAAGTGTATACTCTCTGGCTTGACAGGTAGTAATGAAATATGGCTGCATTCAATCAGCGTTGATGTTGTCCGCGCTCTTTATTGTATCCTAAGGATGAAAATTACATATACCAGAACATTAATGATATAAAGGCCAAAGGCAGGCATTTATACAAGTGTAGGCACATGCTTCCCCTAGAGCACCGTCACTGCATTGTCCTACATAAGAGTCGTAGTGGTGTCTCAACGGCGCACTAGCCACCATCGTCTTGGAAAGGTGTAGCATTCCACCTGATGAGCCCACTGCTACACTGGGTCGAAACACGATTTTAAAAGCCTAAAGGTCTTAAATGTTATTATTGCAAGTGTTGATCGCTTAGCAACGCGCTAAGTACAGAATGTATTGCGGGCTAGTGCAAGCCTTCGCCTGCAATTATTTGAGTGGTGATTTAGTGATTTGATTTTAGGATTACTCTAACTTTACTGAACTTATATACCTATCGATGCCTGATTATTCACATGCAGGTGATTCCGGAGAAGATAAAAAACGAATGAAGCAAATGGGTCCAGTAGAACGTCCGGATGGACTGGACAAAGTTATTTTAGTAAACGTTTTTAATATATAAATTTACAAAGCCGCACCAAGTTTTGGATCGACCTTGGTAGATAGACTGTCGCCAGGCGACAGCGACTTGCGCTGTATCATGATAGTCCGGAAAGAAATGGTGTATATAGGAGGATGAGAAAACGCCGCCAAGTTTTATGAAGTACCTTTCTCGCTAGGAGGTTCATGTAACTAGGCAAATCATTGCCTGTTATTTCGAAATAGCCATCCAACATGTCGTGTACGAGATGAACTTTCGCGTAACTAAGCAACTCATTACCGAAAAACCTGTTCATTTTCGCACCAGATGGAAAAAAACAAAGCTGTTATATATCCACTGGCGATGCAATGAACATCATGCATCATGAAAATAAATCGCCATTTATGTAATTATATAGAAACAAAAGAAAACAAAACAAAAACCAAGATAATGAAATGTACTCCGGATGGTAAACAGGGTGTTAATGTTTGGTTGGAAGGAGAAAAATTGACTCAAGTAAATCAGTTCAGTTATTTGGGAAGCATCACTACATCTGATGGGAAGTGTGAAAAGGACGTCCGTTCTCGAATAGCCCAAGCTAAAGAAGCTTTCAATAAAAAAAGAAGCCTATTGACTTCCAAGGCAATATCACTACCAGTAAGAAAGCATTTCATTAAGAGCTTCATTTGTAGCATTGCGACCTATGGCTCTGAAACCTAGACTCTATTACAGGCTGATAAGAAAAGAATAAATGCATTTGAAATGTGGTGCTGGCGTCGAATGTTACGAATTCCCTGGACTCACAGGCTAACAAATGAAGAAGTTCTCAAGAGAGCTGAAGAAACCATCAGTGTAGAGAAAATGATCGCGAAAAGAAGATGTAGTTGGACAGGTCATTTACTCCGGCATTCATCACGGTGCGCCACACTGCTTGAAGGGAAACTGGAAGGAAAGACTAGAAGAGGACGACCTAGAGCAGGGTTCCTCGATGGCATTAAAGGGCGACGTCCATATCAACTAATCAAGCAGCTCGCTCAGGATAGAAGGGCGTTGGACGAGGACAGTCATGCTACCCACCAACCATCAGGTTGAGGAGAATGAGAGAGAGAGATAGAAACAGTTTGATCAAATTAATAGACATAGGAATCTAACAAATAGAACATATTTATAGTAATTATTTGTTTGTTTTGTAATTGAGATTGCAAGTGAATATAATAAGAAAAAATATAAATAACAACGCAACTAAACATAATGAAGGAAAAGTTAATAAAAATCGTATAATGTGGAATTAATAAAAAAACACGTTTCATTTATTGAGACATAGAAGTGCACGCCGGGTATCAACTAGTTATTTATTATTAGGCTATTGCTCGTTAACAAGTATGATCGTCTTCCAAAAGTAAAGTTCAAATCACGTGAGTCCAATTCTGGAACCACAAACAATTTCAAAATTTTGGCACACGGTGTCTTCAGGGTTGGTACTTCTGCTATTTATACGCTCTTCTCTAGCATTGCGTTTGTTGGCCAGACGTTTTCTCCGCTGTAGTTCAAGAGCAGATGCCCTTGGTGTACGGGGGAACGCCATTCTGAATGAATGGATGCTACAACCTCCCGTTTTTCAGGGTCACTTTGATATTTCTTTAGATTCGCCTTATAGCGTTTTAGTTGCGCACCTTGTCTTCCCTGTTCAACCTTAAACTGAACCTCTGCTCAATTTTTGTTCTTACTTCCTCTTATACTTCACAGCAAGCTGAACAAGGTGAGCCTCATAGTATTACTTATCTTACCATTTTCCCCCTGTTTTTATTTCTAACTTATTTTCCTTTTCTATAAATCTCATAAATCCACATTCAAACTGATAAGTTCATATCCTACAATATACACTAGAAGTTTATATATATATATCACTATCCACCTTCAGAAGTATGTTATTCCTTGCCTAGCAACAAGAGTGAGTAAGCTGCATCCTTCAAGACAGACAGACAGACAGACAGACAGACAGACAGACAGACAGACAGACAGACAGACACTTCCTTTTTTATAGACTAGCAAAAGTACCCGTGTTGCGCTACGGTATTCTGCCATTATATACGGATAACGAAGTAAATTACTGTACATGCAGTGAATAAGATTTTTCTAAATTGCATGTCTTTTAGCGTTATCCTCGATAGCTGCAGTCGCTTAAGTGCTGCCAGTATCCAGTAATCGGGAGATAGTGGGTTCGAACCCCCCTGTCGGCAGCCCTGAAGATGGTTTTCCGTGGTTTCCCCATTTTCACACCAGGCAATGCTGGGGCTGTACCTTACTTAAGGCCACGGTCGCTTCCTTCCCATTTCTAAGCCTTTCCCATCCCATCGTCGCCATAAGATATATCTTCTGTGTCGGTGCGACGTAAAACAAATAGCAAAAAAAAAAGAAACAGCATGGACAGATCCCCACACGTTGTTTCCAATGTAAAGTGCTAGTTGTGGAGTTGTGATGATAATGGCAGGCTCACTTGCATACTGCCGTTCACAATCGAGTTGGGAAGTATTCATTATAATACAAGGCCCCTTGTATAATGTGCGGTCACAGTCGATTTGGGGGTTTTCCTTACAACGGCAGGCCCCCTTTCCTACTTCCAGACACAATCGGGTAGGTGAATTATGAAGAACACTGCATGCTCCCTTACCTTCTGCCAGTCAAATCGGGAAGGGAATTATTAAAACGGTAGGCTCTCCTTACAAATGCCAGTCAAGTCGATGTGGGGAGTACTGATTGCAATAGCAGACGCCGTTGTGCTGACAGTCACTCTCGATTTGTAAAGCATTAATTATAATGGCAGACACACCCCTTCTACATCGCTACAAATCGACTTCACTGAATATATACAGATCAACATACGACAGTATATGCATGTTTACAATATTGCAGACCTTCATTTATAGATTAACCGCTGCTAAACGGTACGTTATATCGACAAACAGATTGCTCCATAAGACGTATCTTTTAGTGGTCTAAATGGCTGATCCTATAAACATATTCGTATCTCTTCTATTTCTGGGAGAAATCTGGGTAAATTTTTCACACACTGCATTACTCTTCGTATACTTATGTGACAGCTAGAAACATAGAATTTGGTTCATATATCCCTACTGGGAGGGTCACTGTTTGTGCCGAATTTGATGAGTCTGTCTTTCCTATAAGTGTGTCAAACTATAAAATATACGTGTAACAAAATTTACGAAAAATCGAGAAACACAGCCAAATCTACCTCATAAATTATAGATATTAGCAGGGGTGGAATAAGTGCACTGTTGATCGCGTGCAGGAGTTTTCGTAGTGTCTTCATTAATGGTTGAAGAGATAGGTTATGAAAATAAAAATGACAGGCAATGTCTATGTGGCTCATTATAAATATTTCAATTTCTGAACATATACGCGTTGTGGACAGTGTTCGAGGAAAAGAAACCTCCAGAATGTTGAGTAGAAAACGATACTTTCCCTCGCCCTTCATAGCAGGGTGCAGAAAGGGGGAAAAGAAATGAGTTCTAAATCACAGCGTTGTTTTTTGTTCGCTGGAACTCAGCTTCCCTCCTAATAAATCACGGAGCTTAAGTGTTTATGGTAGAAATCAATACAGAGACTCTTCTCCCCCATGATATCTCAACTCCTTCTTCACAATTTATCAGCTGTGTTAAGGAATGGAAATGAGACAATATGCCCCCTACCTGCTAAGCTAATGCACCCTCTCGTTAAGGGGGTAAACTGTATTCCCGATTAAAACTTTTTTGCTAGTTTGATACGTGATAAAAAAAGCTCCCTTTTTGAAAGCTGAAACAGAAATGCAAAGAATGCTGAAGAGAAGTAATAATGGTGTAGTAATGTAGGGTCTTGTCGAGATTTTCTCTTAAATGCCTAAACAGCTTGTATGAATGTTTGTATTTATGGGAGTAAGTATGATTTAGAGCAGGGCCTCTCAGGGTGCATGCGCGTGGTGCATGCACTGTGCACGGTGCAAAAGACGACTTCGCTTGGTTGACCAGAGTGCAGACCCCCCACTCCTCTCTCCCTACACCTGTCTCCCCGTTCGGCCTGTCTCCGCGTTCCTCACCTTCACTGCTGTTTCTCCCCCACTGCGAAATGTTTATGTGTGGTGAGCGGAGACGCACAGTTGTATGGGACAAGGTTACCAGTGTTATTAAAAAAATTAAAAAAGTGAATTAGAAATACACATACATGTTTGAGAGGAATGTAAACATAATTTAAAAAAAAATGCAGAACCCGTAACCAAAATGAAAATGCTACAGTACGGGAACAAAACTCATTTGTGGATATAGAATGCTCTTCTTCAAGATGTTTCAACTTCCTTAATTCTTTCTCTCTGACGTTTCCTATGATTTCACAATAATTTTCCGAATGTAGTCTGTTGTAGTGTCTTTCAATAGATGATTTTCTTACGCACGTAATTATCGTCCCACAGATTAAGCATTTGGCGTTATCGTCACGACAAACAAACAAAAAAATACGAAAGTTCCCAGTTCGATTGAAATGGACTTTCGGAAGTCTTTGCTTTCTTCGAAACATTATTATGTTGTCGTGCGCTTGTCTATTTCACTGATAAACACGTCGTCTACCACCAAACGCTTCGTCGCTCTCAGTACACTACACCATCCGAGTCAAGCCGAGTTGAGGCGAAGCGTACCGATGCACAGTGCACAGAGCCTATGCACCTCGCTCTGCACGCGTGAGAGTTTGGGCGTTTGAGAGGCCCTGATTTAGAGCCATTGTTAGGTGATGTAGACAGATAATATTAATCATTAAAAATCATTAAAAAATAACAATTAGAATACCACATTACTCCATTAATTTCGGTAGTTTCTAGAGACTGTTAACAGTGTTATTATTCCAAATTATGTGATTATGAACTGTATCTGCCTTTGCTGGCAGGACTTAGTGTTTACAGTGCACTATGTCTTCTGGTATAGGCTAGAGCAATTTTGTTACTTTCATTGATCTGTCTCAGCTTTATCCTTGGCTTTGACAAAATGAAAGTGATGAGGTATGAGTGATGCTAGTAATGCCATTCCTTCTGCAGCCAGTCCCTGCTATGAATGGTGTGAAAATATTGCTCATAGGGTCGGTTGGTGCATGCATTTCAGTGGGCTTGGCAGACTGATATGTAATAGCAACTTCTGGCTCGGTGAGGAAAGCAACGGGAAACTACCTCACTCCTCATTTCCCTAGTACGCCTCTTCAGTGATGCCCAGACCATCTATGACAGCTGATGGCGGAGCTGTTGAGGATCCAACCAGCCTTCGGGCTGAGGACTAAACATACATACATACATGAACTGTATGTTGTGGTTAAAAGAGCTGTGGGTCTTAACTTGGCCACATACAGGGGCATAAAATAAATAAATAAAATATAACTGTACCTTAAATGCTTCTCAGTCTATCGAACACATAAGTTAAATAATACACGAAAACATACTTGTAAAATACATCATTTAATATTTGTTAAGCACAATTTAGTAGTATAGATCCCTTTTGCGGCGCTCACAAGTAACCGATCGTGACAAATGAGCATTCAAAACAAAGAGAATGGACATTAGCAGTGACGAATTGCACATTCATTTAATAAATATCGGTAATTTCTTTAAAAATGAGTTTTAAAAATTGTACGAAGTGTGCTATTTGCAAATACTATTGCTGTAGGAAAGTACGCGCCATCATTGATGTTCACTTCACATTTTATTCGCTGGGGCGCCTCTTTTATGTCATAATATGATGTAATTATCAGTTTAAAAATGATAGTTAAACCAAAAATTACTTCCGAAACATTCGTCAGTATAATAATGCACTTTCATTTGCTTCCGTTCAAATGGATACCATAAATATTGTTTTCTCAAATTTATCAATAAAAATTTATCAATTTATCAATTTATCAATAAAAATTTATCAATGAAAATATTCCTGTCAGTGCTATCGAAAGCTTTTGCATAACTCATGAAGATGGCATAGAGAGAAGTGACAGGATTTGATAACGATCTATCCATTTCCTCTAAGATTTCCCTAATAGCCTGTAATATTGATTTTCTTTCCATGAATCGAAACTGCACTGGGGGTATCTCTTTCACTAAGGGTGTAATAAAAGTTTGGAGAATAGTTTGAAGATGTTACATTCAAGTGGGATTCCTCGATATGCCTTTATACAAGGTAATGATAATAGAATGTCTCCATAGTTTAGGAATTATCTTGCTCTTCAAGCATCCTTTACTTAATATCGTCAGAACATCTAAAATGTCTCTCTCTGCCACTATTAGGTGTTCATTGAACATTCCGTCTGGACCTGCAGCTGAATTGTTTTCGGATTCATGCGTAGAACTCCTTAGTTCTGCTGTGAAGAGTTGGGCTGTGTTTAATGTTAATTCCCTTACGTCGAACTCGTTTTAAGGTATGTTTCCAAACAGGTCTTTAAAGTGCGTTGTCCATTTATTCGGACTTACTAATGAATATTTTTGTATATTTTTGTTTAATCTCAGAACCATGTGAGGATTTTCTATACTTTCTTTATTACTGTTTATAAGGAAATACTACGAAGGGCGTACTCTATTGTTTTACACTTTATTTCTTTCTACCCGAATGAAATACACTACACATAAGTTGTTACGCCTACCTTCTCAACAAAACCTCCTTGTAAGTGTATTCACTTTTGCCGTCGATGCGTCAGTCACTCCAGACCTTCCGGAAACCATTCTTTCGGAGTGCTGCGACCAGTTCTGCAAAATCCGCAATCCGGCGACCACGCAGAGGTTTCTTCATGTTCCCGAACTGGTGATAATCACTTGGTGCCAAGTCGAGAGAGTGTAGTGAGTGTGGCAGCACCGTGAATCCCATTTGATCAATGGCAGCGGTGGTCTCTCGGATAGTGTGGAGCCGGCCATTGTCATGTTTCAGAAGCACACCTTTAGCCCGTTTTCCTGGCCGCTTAGTTTGAATGGTATGACGTAAGCGCTTAAGTGTTGCCACATATTCTGTACTCTTAACCGTGGCCTTAAATTCCAGCCAGTCAATGAGGATGATGCCTTTTGTGTCCCAGAACACTGTCGCCATTCGCTTGCCAACTGATGGCACTGTTCGACATTTCTTTGGCGGTGGACTGCTCCTATGCTTCCATTGCATCGACTGTTGTTTCGTTTGTAGTTCATGGTAATGGAGTCATGTCTCATCACCAGTCACAAGCCTAACCATGAATTTGGCTGGATCTTGATCATGGCGTTACAAAGGTTCTCTGCACACGTCCACACGCCTCTGCTTTTCGTCTGCAGAAAAGAGTCTGGGCACCCACGTGGATGACAAGCTCCCCAACTGTAAGTGGCCTTGCACGATCCACTGCAGGGTGTTTAGGCTAATTCCCGTGGCTGCCTCCATTTCCGTAAATGTGAGGCATTTGTTTCATTGGATGGCCTGTTCGATCCGGGTAATGTTGGCTGGTGTTGACATTGACACATTCCTTCCAGAACTGATTCACTTGTCCACCGACGTGCGCCCGGTTTTCCAACCTTACACCCAGTTGTAAACTGTTTTCCGTGACGGCGCATGTTGTCCACAGAGTGCAGTGGTCACGCCTTCTTTCCACAGTAACCAAGTCGTATAGCGCTGTCCCTGACGGTTGCTTTCCATGTTGTCTGCTCCTACGCTAACAGTGTTGTTATGAAATGGCTATGATGAGGGCATTCGTTGGCCCCCGTACGTGTGCTGCTACCACACGGTGGAACAAGACACTAGTTACATGTCACCACTTTCAAAAGCGAAATGTGTACCATACCCGGACATACAAAAAATAGTGTGTGAAACAATATAGTACGCCTCTCGTACAATACCTGTTTTGACTTCTTTCGAAGGCCGTATAAAACCAGGAAAGTGTAATTTTTATTCATAAGATATATTAATGTCTGCCGCTTTGGTGTAGTGGTTGGTGTGATTACCTACCACTCCCGGAGGCGTGGGTTCTATTCTTGGCTCTGCCACTAAATTTGAACAGAGGGCTGGAACGGGGTCCACTTAGCCGTGGGAGGTAAACTTAGTAGAGGGGGGTTCAATCCATCCTCGAAGTGGTTTTCCGTGGTTTCCACTTCGCCTCCAGGCAAATGCCGAGATGGTACCTGACTAAAGGTCATGGCCGGTTCCTTCCTTCTTCCAAACTTCCCATCCCCCCACAAGGCCCCTGTTCAGCACTGCAGGTGAGACGCCACTGGGCGAGGTACTGGTCCTCCTTAGTTGTTTCCCCACGACCCAAAGTCTCACGCTCCAGGACACTGCCCTTCAGACGGTAGAGGCGGGATCTCTGGCAGAGTCTGAGGGAATAAACAACCCTGGAGGTTAAACGGATTAAGTAAGAAAGAACGAAAGAAGATATGTCAATAGTCCATATGTAATTTAGACTGCCGCAAACAGGCTTATGTACTAGTGTTAAAATAATCTGGTTATTAGTTTATGTTATTTAATGTGCCTGCCTTACTCACAGAGCAATACGGCTGACCTTATTCACAGCGAGTCCTTCCTTTATCGATTGTATTCTCCTAGCAGGGAAGATAATTTTCAACGAGACGGACGACTTCAGAAGTGATCTTATCTTCCTCGACAGAACTAGAACGTCTCCTTCCACAATTCCATGTTGTACATTTTCTTTTCACATGCCATGTCATTAACTTTGCTGTACAAATCTACCATCTTTCTCCCTTGACTAGTTCCACGAGTCGTTCACTAAATGAGTTTCTTGAATGTGACATGTTGACTAGTGGAAGTTGGATCTTGAAAGAAATAGAGATCCAATCAGAGAAATGGCGAGTGTCTTAGAAGAGGACAGTATTTGCAATTCTGCCAGTTATTAAAGTAAATAGGGACGGTTCTAGGAATACATTCTAAACCGTTTATTGCGACATCGCTTATAACGACGTACTGGATATAACGGTCCCGTCTAAATCTTATATAAACACTGTATTTAAAACTCGCTTAGTACGTTCTCGCTTATAACGATATATCGCATAATGCGACGTATTTTGATCACATATTCGTAGAAATGTATCGGCTAGAACGTCCAATGCTAATTTCGTTTTTGTTTTTACGTATTTGAAGCTTGTTTATTTATAATAATTTTTTCCAGACTTACATTTGTGATGAAATTAGGTCTCACGGCCCTCTCTCACACTTAACCACTTAAAAAAAAAATTTTAAACGTTAAAGAAGGTAAGATACAGAAATTCTGCAAAGAAATAATACAATAATACAAATTAGTATGGCAATTAGTGTGACAATAGTAATATAAAGAGGAAAAAGAATAAGAATAAGAATAAGAATCATCCGGGAGATTGTGGGTTCGAGCCCCACGGTCGGCAGCCCTGAAGATGGTTTCCCGTGGTTTCCCATTTTCACACCAGGCAAATGCTGGGGCTGTACCTTAATTAAGACCACGGCCGCTTCCTTCCAACTCCTAGGCCCTTCCTGTCCCATCGTCGCCATAAGACCTATCTGTGTCGGTGCGACGTAAAGCAACTAGCAATAATAATAATAATAATAATAATAATAATAATAATAATAATAATAATAATAATAATAATTGAAGTGTTTAATAGATAAAACAAAACTCATTCACATAACTCAGTTATATGTTCCCAGGAAAAAGTTTTGGCAGGCAGATTTGAATTTTTGAGAGGAAGTAACGTGCCGAATGTCCATTGGGAGTGTATTACAGAGTTTCGATGCAGTAAATAAAAAGGAGTGATTGTAGGAATTCGTTCGATTTAGTGGAATTTCAGTTAGGGAACCAGAACGGGTACTAATTTCATGGAATGAGGAAGTGAAACGAAAATTGGAAGACAGGTAAGTAGGAGTATTCGTCGAGAGTACTTGGTAAAGAAGTGTCATTGGGTGAAAATTCCTTCGTTCATTTACGCGTAGCCATTCCAATGTTTTGAATTATGGTGTAACATGAGCGTCATGTCGCAGGTGGAAGGCATGAGTTTTGTGTTTGTTGAGGCCTCAAAGCTTGTTCAGCATTTAGATTGACTAGTACCGTACCAATTGTTGGCAACAATGTAAGGCTTTGTGTTGTAGATTTCAAATCACTCTGTCTGTTAAATAGTCAAGGCAAGCATCGTCGTGAAGAAGCCGAGAAGTATAAGGAAAGTGTTAAATATTTTAGAAAAGTCACACATAATATGGTGATTAGAAAACTGAGAAACAAACGTTAGCATCCCGAAGGATTTGTATCACACTGAATGATTTCTACAATTTCTAAGATCAGAGAGAAAATACAGTCTCTTTTCAAAGAAAATTATTTGAAAATCAAGCGTGCCACAATATCTGAGCAGAAAGATATTGAGCAATCTTTACTTAGATCAGGGGTCGGCAACCTTTTAAGCATGAAGATGTATTTTAAAAATGAGATTCACTGTGAGGGCGCCAAGGAAAATGCCATTTTTAAAAGCCTAAGAACTTATTTGTTATGATAGTCTCATTTAATGACAAAAAATTGAAATTAGCATAAATATCAAAACTCACCAGAACGGTTTTTTCTTTACAGTAATATGTGTGATAATTTAAAGGAGATAATTATTGCATTTGATTATATTTTATAAACACACAGAACAAGAAATTTAGCTTTCCTCTGCTCTACTGAATAATTTAAGATCCGTTTCTCATTAACGCCATTCAAGATTTGGATATTAGTCTTTTTATCTGTCCAACTCGTCCCTGTCAGCCTTCTCCACACACTATCGGTCCAAATTACACGATAATTTTTTAAAAATAAAAATTAGTTATAAACAAATCTTAAAGATAATATTAACGTTTATTTTCAATAAATAATTTCATACATTGTACTAATTATAATGTATACAATTTGAGAAATGTTCATTAATGTCGGTAGAGTTTAAAGTTACAGTAAGTGGTCCAAATTACACGGACTTCACCTTGTTACGATCACACGTCCACCCGTGCGCACTTACTCTCTAAATAAGCGATGAGCCCGGAAGAGCGAGGTATAATCTCGCTGCAGTAAGTGCGTCATCGTATTTCTTTTTATACCTCTGCACCATTTCCTCGCGACGTGTACTTTTACCTGAAATAAAGCTGTCCTCTGTGAGTGGCAGCATCTCTCATGACCTAGTGGAGTTACACCTTATTTCCCGAGAGAGTTGCTAGAAAAGTGGATACGGCACAAATACTTTAGATTCCCGCCCAGCGTCTGTAACCCGGTACATACATAACCTATGTACAGAGTGTTATAATAAGTTATGATCAAACTTTCAGGACATTCCTCACACGTAGAAAAACAAAATATGTTGTATACAAATTGTTCCGGGAACGCTTTATTTTCCCGTTTGAACTCATTTTCTACAACCCTACATAGTACGTAGGCAAGTCAATATATATTTGAAATTTTGCTGTAATTGTCCTTAGGTTAGCTCTATAGCGTGGTGTGCTCACCAGCCGCTAGACGGCACCGTTGTCCACGTCTGTGGTAGGTTTCAGATTTATCAGATCAGCACAGCTTGCGCTGGCCTACCAAGCGATCGCTGCTCAGCCCGAAGGCCTGCAGATTACGAGGTGTCGTGTAATCAGCACAACGAACCCTCTCGGCCGTTTTCATGCCTTTCTAGACTGGCGCCGCCATCTCAGTATCTGATAGCTCCTCAATTAATTGTAATCATGTAGGCAGAGTTGACCTTGAACCAGCTCTCAGATCCAGGTAAAAATGCCTGACCTGACCGGGAATTGAACCCGGGGCTTCTGGGTAAGAGGCAGACATGCTACTCCTACACCGCGGGGCCAGCTTCAAATTATAAAACATCTTCATTTAGAAATACCAGTGAAACTACGAAGAAACATAATTATTAAAATTGTTTCAACGGTCCAAATTACACGACCGGGTGAGTTCGCCGTGCGGTGAGCTGTGGGCTTGCATCCTGGAGATAGGGAGTTCGAATCCCACTGTTGGCAGCCCTGAAGATGGTTTTCCGTGGTTTCCCATTTTCACACCAGGCAAATGCTGCGATTGTACCTTAAGTAAGGCCACTGCCGCTTCCTTCCAACTCCTAGCCCTGTCCATCCCACTGTCGCCATAAGACCTATCTGTGTCGGTGTGACGTAAAGCCACTAGCCAAAAAGAAAGCAAATTATACGGCATGCAGAGGTTTAATCTAAAAGAAAATAATATGCAAAGAATTTAAAATTTTTGAATGAAACTACCTTCAGTACTTGCAAAATTCTTAAGCTCCCTCTTGGCAGAAATTGCTACTTCACACTACACTTACTTGTCACCGTATAAGCTTACAAGGAATGTGAGTATTAAGATTGTTTTCCTCTTCAACCTTAAGTCGATCAGCAAAACACGTTCCAGGAAGAATGCTACCCTCGGCTGTCTTGCTGACCTAACCTCACACAGGGGTGACCAAACTTGCAAACACCAAAAATATTATTACACGGACTTCCCCTAAAAAATATCGAACCTCTAGTCCAGGATATAGCAATTGCTGACCTAACCTCACACAGGGGGAGACCAAACTTGCAAACACCAAAAATATTATTACACGGACTTCCCCTAAAAAAATCGAACCTCTAGTCCAGGATATAGCAATAGAATTCGGATATGGAATGTAAAAATCTACCTTTTCCTATATAATACTGTACTATTAATAGCTTCCTATCAAATCATCACTGTTTCAGTTCCCGGATTGGTCACGACCAAGTGAGGAACATTTCGTAACGTTGGAGTGAAGACACCCATATTCGTTTATCATATCAGTGAAAGTGGGACCCATAGGAAATAAGGTTCAAGAAAGTAGACAGAGAAGAGGGAAGGACTATGTGGGGGAAAAAATTGTAAACCCGGAAATTGAAGGTTCAAGGGACCAAAAATGAGATCGAAAGACAAGGTAGAAGGGGATCTAAGAGGAAAAGGTTGGAAGAGGGAAGAAGCACTGGATAGATATTTATGGAAGAGAAAAATCCACGAAAGCAACACTGACCCTACGTGATGTGGGGAAGAAGGCTGAGATAAAGAAGAAGTTTAACGTCGCTGTTCAAACGACACCGGGGATATTCGAACGGGTAAGATACAACTTCGTGCGACAATCATTGATGTAGGGGGACGCCATTTCGAACATTTATTGTGAATGGAGTAGCTTGTGAAAGTAGTGCAGGTAAACGGACTTAAAGGAGTAGAATTTTGCTTAACTGTTGATTCGATCGCTCCTGGAGTATGGTTCCTTATCTCAAATTCATCCATTTGTAGTCCTCCATCATTTCTGAAAATTTGTAACATGATCGCTGATACAGCCTGTATGTGATTGTCCCGTAGAGCAGCTAGTTATTTATAAGATTCATGCCTACTGGCTCCCGTTCCTGATCACTTCAAGGCAGTAACTGTTGTCAGCATTGAAGGTAAGGATTACATGAGGCAGAACAATAACCTCGGAATTATCACTCATTTTGAAGCCTGAAAATTAAACTGGACGGAAGAAAGCGTAGGAATCCAACAGAAGGAGGTGGTGAAGATGATGGTTGCGCGCTGAGACTGAGGGAAATTTCCCACCAACGAGGGAAAATTCGACAAAGTTAAGGAAATTGGGGAAAAATGGAAAAATCGTAAAATGCCTAAAAAGGTGGGAAATGTTAACGTCAGTGCGCCTTAATTATAAAGATAGCTTTTATATATATATATATATACACACTGACTGACAGAGCAAATGCAACACCAAGAAGGAGTGGTCAGAACTTTATGCCAATTGCAGGGTAGACTGACGTCACTGAGGTATGCTCATGATGTGAAATGCGCCGCTGTGCTGCGCACGTAGCGAACGTAAATGGGACACGGCGTTGGCGAATGGCCCACTTCGTACCGTGATTTCTCAGCCGACAGTCATTGTAGAACGTGTTGTCGTGTGCCACAGGACACGTGTATAGCTAATAATGCCAGGCCGCCGTCAACGGAGGCATTTCCAGCAGACAGACGACTTTACGAGGGGTATGGTGATCGGGCTGAGAAGGGCAGGTTGGTCGCTTCGTCAAATCGCAGCCGATACCCATAGGGATGTGTCCACGGTGCAGCGCCTGTGGCGAAGATGGTTGGCGCACGGACATGTGGCACGTGCGAGGGGTCCAGGCGCAGCCCGAGTGACGTCAGCACGCGAGGATCGGCGCATCCGCCGCCAAGTGGTGGCAGCCCCGCACACCACGTCAACCGCCATTCTTCAGCATGTGCAAGACACCCTGGCTGTTCCAATATCGACCAGAACAATTTCCCGTCGATTGGTTAAAGGAGGCCTGCACTCCCGGCGTCCGCTCAGAAGACTACCATTGACTCCACAGCATAGACGTGCACGCCTGGCATGGTGCCGGGCTAGAGCGACTTGGATGAGGGAATGGCGGAACGTCGTGTTCTCCGATGAGTCACGCTTCTGTTCTGTCAGTGATAGTCACCGCAGACGAGTGTGGCATCGGCGTGGAGAAAGGTCAAATCCGGCAGTAACTGTGGAGCGCCCTACCGCTAGACAACGCGGCATCATGGTTTGGGGCGCTATTGCGTATGATTCCACGTCACCTCTAGTGCGTATTCAAGGCACGTTAAATGCCCACCGCTACGTGCAGCATGTGCTGCGGCCGGTGGCACTCCCGTACCTTCAGGGGCTGCCCAATGCTCTGTTTCTGCAGGATAATGCCCGCCCACACACTGCTCGCATCTCCCAACAGGCTCTACGAGGTGTACAGATGCTTCCGTGGCCAGCGTACTCTCCGGATCTCTCACCAATCGAACACGTGTGGGATCTCATTGGACGCCGTTTGCAAACTCTGCCCCAGCCTCGTACGGACGACCAACTGTGGCAAATGGTTGACAGAGAATGGAGAACCATCCCTCAGGACACCATCCGCACTCTTATTGACTCTGTACCTCGACGTGTTTCTGCGTGCATCGCCGCTCGCGGTGGTCCTACATCCTACTGAGTCGATGCCGTGCGCATTGTGTAACCTGCATATCGGTCTCTGTTTTTTCCCCAACTTTCATCCCTTTCGAACCACACCTTCTTGGTGTTGCATTTGCTCTGTCAGTCAGTGTATATAATTTCTTTACATGTTTAGACAAAATGAACAGGGCTGTCAATATGATGGTGATACAGTAGTTGAATTTATTGTAGTATATTTTTATGAAACCTGTTTTTGTTCAAACCTCAACAATCCGCTATTACGCGCCGTAATAATTGGATGTGGGTATTATCTCGTGTCAAATTAATATCTTCATCACGTTCAGCGTCACTGTAGGGATGGTAGTGGTGGTGATTACTGTACAATTAGGCAACCATCCTCTATATATCACTAATCACAGAAAAAATGGAAGAGATGCGACACTTCGAAAAATGAAGATATCGACCATAGAAAGACAAGGTCATGAAGGGTGAGGAAATAAAAACTCCCTAGACCTCGAATGCTCTAATACGGTCGTGGTCGTAAAAGAACAAGAGTTGACCAAGGGAAGTCGGGTAGGATAGATGAAAGTGAGGAGCCTGGCACAAGTAAGTGGAAGGAATGGCAGGACTCAGCTGAGGGTCCATGGTCACCAATCCATGCTTCAAAGTTGAGAACCCCTGGACCCCTTCTTGTCACCTGTTACGACAGGAAGGGGGTACCGTGGGTGTTATTCTACTGCCCGCCCCCCACAGGGGGGGTTACTGAGAACAAGAACGGGAATCGAAGAAGGAGGTTTCAAGAGGAAGGGGTTAGTGATGAAAAGTTTAAGAAGTGGTTGAAGCGTGTGCCCGGAGCCAGATTTTATTAGAAGTTGAAATGTATAGAATTTATGGCTGAATTATTATTGCCGGGCTGAGTGGCTTCTGCGGAACAAAATTCCGGCACCTTGGCGTCTCCAAAAAACTTTAAAGTCGTGCGCGTAGAGGCGCGCGGCTGTGAGCTTGCATCCGGGAGATAGTAGGTTCGAATCCCACTATCGGTGGCCATGAAAATGGTTTTCCGTGGTTTCCCATTTTCACACCAGGCAAATGCTGGGGCTGTACCTTAATGAAGGCCACGGCCGCTTCCTTCCAACTCCTAAGCCTTTCCTATCCCATCGTCGCCATAAGACCTATCTGTGTCGGTGCGACGTAAAGCCCCTAGCAAAAAAAAAAACTTTAAAGTAGTTAGTGGCACGAAAAGAAAATAACAGTATTATTATGATTATTATTATTATTATTATTCTAGTGGCTTTACGTCGCATCGACACATATAGGTCTTATGGCGACGATGGGATAGGAAAGGCCGTGGCCTTAATTAAGATACAGCCCCAACATTTGCTTGGTCTGAAGATGGAAAACCACGGAAAACCATCTTCAGGGCTGCCGACAGTGGGATTCGAACTCACTATCCCCCGGATGCAAGCTCACAGCCGCGTGCCCCTAACCTCACGGCCACCTCGCCCGGTATTATTATTATTATTATTATTATTATTATTATTATTATTATTATTATTATTATTATTATTATTATTATTATTATTATTTGAATCATCATGTAGCATAAGTGAACTGCAGAAACAAAGATAAGGTCGAAAACAGTAAACTAGTTAGTGAAAAACCAATGAAGAGTGTTCTGAAAAAGCTAATGAAGCTGAAATTAAATTAACCCCATTATTTGCTAAACACAACGTTGTATTTCAAGTGGTTGACCACCTGCTGACCTAATTAAGGATGTTTTATTGGTCTGTCGTATCGCTATATTTTATTCCATATACCGTACATATGTGGAGCCATTAAAATGATGAAACATTAGAGTTGTGGGGAAAATCCAGTGAACGACGGAAATTTCAGCAATCGGAAAAGAATTTCTACTCGAAGTATCCCTTAACACTCGCTGCCGCCGGTTGTGTCGACTCGATACCACCCGAGAGCCCGGCCATGCCAGGAGATGTGCGGGGAAATTGAGTCCCCTAGGGGTTCGTTTCCCAAGGGAATTTTATTCTCCTTGCTGGTTAAAAGAAACGTGTAATGTAACAGTACTGAGTCACACGTACACTACTGTGCTATAACAACAGCACAGGACAGTTTCTTTGATAAGAATAACTAAAATTAGAATTGTTCTCCGATCTACAAGGGGCGTTCATAATATAATGCAATACATTTTATTTCTCGGCCAATTTCGGTTTTAAAAAAATTGGAATTTTGTTTGGGATACCTTTATATACTCCCGCTTCGTCTCCTAGAGTTTCATTCATTTCCGATAGATGGCAGCGCTATAACTTGCCTTCAAATTGGTGTCTGTAACTGAGGTGTGTACCAAACAGGGAGCAGTTATTGAGTTTCTTTTAGCGGAAAACCATGACATCACAGATATTCATAGGCGCTTGCAGAATATAAGACAGAGCTGGCGCAAGGGCTACTGTGCAAGATGGCGGCTATACACGGTCTCTTATGGGACTAACTCTGGGGAGCTGGCGCAAGGGCTACCGTGCAAGATGGCCGCCACGCGCAATTTACCTCTAGCCACGTGCTACGTCCTCTGACACCTTCAGACAATAGGATGCCGTCATCTTGCACAATAGCCACTGCGCCAGCTCTGTCTTATTATCCCTACTCATAGGCACTTGCAGAATGTCACCGGAGACCTCGTAGTGGACAAAGCACGGTGAGCCTTCTCCACGACAGCACTAGACCTCATATAAGTCTGCAAACCCGACAGGAGCTCGCAACACTTCAGTGGACTGTTCTTTCTCATCCACCCTACAGCCCGGATCTTGCGCGTTTTGACTTCCAACTTTTGGCCCAATGAAAGATGCACTCCGCGGATGATGGGAAAGTTATCGATGCAGCCCGAAGTTGGCTCCGACATCGACCAGTCGAGTGTTACCATCCAGACCCTCACATTACGGGTGGCGTAAAACCGTAGCATTAAAGGAGACTATGTTGAAAAACAGAGTATTGTAGCAAAAGAATTGGGGTATAACATGGTATATTTGAATCCTCGAAGACTAACCTACTTTTAGAAAAAATTGTTGCTTTATACATTAAACTCCCTTCGTAATAGACATTTTAAAGATTATTTTCTCTTTGCACAGCCCCGTGGTGCTTTTTATCTGGAAGTCGCGATGTAGATATCCACGTCGTTCTAGCATATTAATACCAGTCTGACAAGAAACCTATCTCACTTCAGTTTCTGGGAGTCATAGCATTGTTGTTGTTGTTGTTGCTGTTGTTGATATCGTTCAAAGCATCACAAAACGTCTAGTTCACATGCGCTGATAGTATTCTTTGACACCGGGTGAGTTGGCCGTGCGGTTAGAGGCGCGCGGCTGTGAGCTTGCATCCGGGAGGTAGTGGGCTCGGACCCCACTGTCGGCAGCCCTAAAGATGGTTGTCCGTGGTTTCCCATTTTCACACAAGGGAAATGCTGGGGCAGTACCTTAATCAAGGCCACGGCCGCTTCCTTCCCATTCCTCGGCTTTTCCTATCCCATCGTCGCCATAAGACCTGTCTGCGTCGGTACGACGTAAATCAAATAGAAAAAAAAATGTATTCTTCCTTTCGTTTACCGGTAGGGACTACGTTTTACAGTAATTTCTCTTAAGTCAGATATTGTTATATCCCTTTGTTTCACAAATACGTAACTTGACTTATAAAATGGTGGTAATTTCATATTCTCGGAGCATTTAGAGACAGTGATGGTTTTTATTGGTTTAGGAATTTATATTGATTTTGGTCAACGAATCTAACAACATTAATTTACAAAAGGATAATGTCAGGAAATCGTGTAGGCCAAAAGAGCATTCTTCAAAAATAAAAGCCTCCTAACATCCAACAGCTTGAGTATCGAGGTAAGGGGAAGAAACATTTATCTTAATCATAGCTCTGCATGGATGTGAGACTTGGACGGTGAGGAAATACGACAAGTGCAAACTTGAAGCATTCAAACTCTGGTGGTACAAGCAAATGCTCAAAATTAGCTGGACAGAAAAGATGACAAACGAACAAGTCCTTTTTTAAATTGGCTTTACGTCGCACCGATGATGGTATAAGAAAGAGCCAGGAGTGGGAATGAAGGGACCGTGGCCTTCATTAAAGTACAGCCCCAACATTTGACTAGTGTGAGAATAGGAAACCACGGAAAACCATATTCAGGGCTGCCGACAGTGCGATTCGAACCCACTATCTCCCGAATACAAGCTCACAGTTATGCAAACCTAACTGTACATCCAACTCGCTCGGCTCGAGCAAGTCTTGATACAAATACAAGAAGAACGGAGACTGTGGAAAAACACTGTCCGATGAAGGTGCAGCTATAAGACATATAGGTACTGTGGCATACTGGGTTCTTACTGACCATACTAGAGGGACGAAAAAGATAGCAGAGGAAGACCAAGATCCCGTTGACTTATTTCCGTTACACAGCGCAGTGACAGCACGCGAATGCCAGCACTTCGCAGATCAGGTCCGAACTTAGAACGTGTATTAAATGTTGATTGTCGCTCCAACTGTTCTCGAGTTGTGAAGTGTTACTTCGAAGTATAATACTCATAACGACGCCACGTGCGTACATGGTAGAGGAAAGGGTATTTACTTACGATAATTATGTGGAAACAGAGTTTTGCGGGAAAGTCGTTAAGCGATTTGTATTACGATTTCCAGGTATACAAGATGCCGTGCGGTGACTCGTAAACAAATTAAGAGGAACTGGTTCTTTACTCGACAAGAAACCTTAAAGAAGCATTAAAAGACGTGTACTTAACGAGGAAATAGGAAATGAAATCGAAGAAATATTAGAACATTCGCCTACAAAATCCCTACGACGACTTAGACAAGAAGCCAGGCTACGGAAATATTAAAACTGAAACCAGTCCGGAAAGAAATAGTCTAAATTACGGAAGACGAACTTACGCAACATTTCCAACATCTCCTGCCATAAGGTACGAGCTTATTTTCTTAATTCCTAATCACCAATTTCCTTAAGTCTTACTTTCTTAATTCTTATTTTCTTAATTTTAACTGTTATCTCATGTCATGCACGGAGAAAGTGAGCGAAGTGCTGTCATTGTTGCTATGTCGCGGAGCGGGCAGTGATGAGTCAACGGGAGGCAGATAAGCTGGGCGCGCCTGCCGGCCAACCGATGAGAGGAACTCACTGTATTACTTAATGGAGTTGTCATTGTGGAGGAAAGGCTTTGTAACATGAAAAATTGATGCAAAGAGATGGCTGCAAGCCTGAATCTGAAAGCTCGATGACGCATAGGAAAGCGTCGCTGCTATCAGTACACACTGATGTAATGGGAACAGTGACTCTAATGTGCCGTGAATCGGATCACTGTATCGATTCAGTAACGTGAACGGAATCAAATGAACCAATATCCCATCACTACTGTACACAGGTTACAGCCAACTCTGGTGTAGTATGACCAATTTGCATACATTTTCTGGAAACGCGGTGAAGTTTGGAAGGGTCCTCCATCCACTGGGCCCTTCAGCTGTGCCCAGGAAGAGACAAGTGTTGAAGATTGACGAGGTTCAGGTGAAGAGTCCTCCACGTCATAGGCAGCAGCACACGAGACTCAATGGTGAGAGGGTGGGAGGAAATGTCAAGTGAAGGGATAGGGGAGAAAGACATGAGAACAAAGGTCGTGAGAGTGTGGGGTGTGTCGTGAGATAAGGACCCACCTCCTGCATACTGTGTGAGGACTTACAAGCTGGGTGCTGGAATTAGGGTCAGGCTGATCTTCGGAACATTTGGAGAATTAATGTGGAATTGTTCTTCTTCTGGTCCCTTCTCCACACAGGAGGTTGGTGACTGCCATTGAGAATATATCTTTATTTTGTTTCCCTCTTCAGAGTGGATGTCGGCGCACTGCTCCCACGTCAATTTTGCCATAAGTATGGTTGGGGGTGGGCCAAAAATCGTGTAACGTGACGCGACAAAATGTATAATGGATGTGTATCTATAGCAACCGCGCAGGAAGTGATGTAAGGTATGGATGCTTGGTCAGACAATGTTACCTAGCATCCGTGCAGGCTATGCCTTATGGCTGGTTTCCATCTGAAATTAGCAGCCGTTGATGGATGGCCACAACCGGGAGACTTATTAATGATCATTTGATTTTCGGAAAGGGAAAAGTGTTTTTTTCTTTTGTGATGAGATGTATTAGACTCTATTGGGGAGATGTGACGGAAATACGCTTCTTTGTGAGGCTTAATTTGCACATGATTTCCTCGCACGAGAAGGTACTTTCTTGTTGGTGACGGTGATCCACTCAAGGGGACTTGAACCATGTTAATGTAGAATAAGTGGTGATAATACAACGGCTTTACAGGAAATGTTCCGGAGAAACTATTGAAACTTTGAGTCTAAATGTAATCTTAATGAAGGGCTGGCTAATCTCAGGCAGCAAAGGCGTGATCGGTTCACTCAGAAGGACGTGAGTTCTATTTCAATTCAGGACGACGAAAAAATTAGAAACAATATTTCAACATCTTGAGACACGTAACTCTGAAATTCACTCATCCTAAGCCAAAAATTAAAACACGGGGTAATTACTGGGAGCAAAGTCGGACGGGTATGGAGTTAAGCACTGTATTCCACTTACAAGAGGACTGTCTGGGTTGAAGCACAGATTTCAATAAACTCTGGGAAAATTATTAATCAACATATCCTAAAGTTAATGCTGATACCCATTCTGCTGTAAAATCAACGGCAGTGAAACATAGCTGGTGGCTGAAAACAGAACGACTTTGGGTATGCATTGTAGAAATATACCGATAGCTCTATTTTAAAATTACAGAAAACACTTTATACCAAAATATAGATTTTGACAACAGTAACAGAATGTTACGCTCAAGTCTATTCCTCCAAGTGGAGGAAGACATTGCCAATTTTGATGCTGCTGGTAGTGCTTGGAAGATTATTGGTGGGCTTTCTACTGAGAATCCTTCGGGGCCACCACTTGTTTCAAAAATGCCTTTCCGTGGTTTCCCATTTTCCCACAGGTAAATCATGGGGCTGTACCTTAATTAAGGCCATGGTCGCTTTCTTCCAACTCCTATGCCTTTCCTATCCCATCGTCGCCATTAGGTCTGTCTGTGTCGGTGCGACGTAAAGCCACTAGCAAAAAAATGCCTTTCTTAAAGAAGCATAAAATAAACCCTCCTTCGAATCCTCAAGGAAAATGCTTGCTAAGAGTAAAGATCTAACAACAAAAAAATCCATCTAAGTGGAGATATGCAATTTGTGGTTGCAATCTTTGTCGGTATTTTAGAGACTGGAGATTTCATTCTGGGCCAGCTCTAAATGATGAGTTTAATAAGCTTGCTCCGAATGGTATTCGTGAAGTGTGGTCCATAAATTACTTTTCTTACCATATGCATATTTGTTGTAGGGTGAGAATCTCAATTCCACTGTGTTGAATCAAGTGACGACACTTTGCTTTATACGGGCAGGTATCTGTTTTATTCG